>NW_017671876.1:25554-179513 GCF_001879085.1 Nicotiana attenuata
GTAGAAATGGCATGGGGTAGCCACTATTTAAGGTGGTATTTATTTTTTATCCAGCAATTCTAATGTTGAGCAAAAATAGCCACTATCCTATTAAAATGAATATGAAAAGACATTTTTACCCTTTCTTCCCTTGTTTTTCTTCCCAAACCCTTGCTTCTCTCTCTGCGTGCCTTCTCCATAATCCAAAATTAATGTTTGTCTTCCTCACCATCGAGTTGTCCAGTTTGTAGAAATTCTCCATTGCCAACTCCTTTGTCCACTCCTTTGGCTGAGGTTGTTCCTTTGGCAAGTCGACCTTCGGGATGGATACACTGGTACTTCATTATTAATGTAAGAGTTTTCAAACATGGTTTATAATATTGTAGACTACTCCATTTATCGCCATAAAGTTGAGATTTTTTTATTTTTTATTCATCAAATTCTTGATGTTTGTTTCATTATTCGCTCGTCCTCTGTAAAGAGGAGCGATGACATAGGATAAGCTTGCTTATGTGTCCAAGTGAGTTATAACCAATTATAATAATCATGGATTCCAATAACATAACATCATTGCAAAAGGACGGGGAGAAATAGGTTACATGAATTTATTACTTACAAGTAGCGAAACCAGTTTTTTCTTTTTTACCAACTTATAATTGCACGTATTCTTTTTTTTTCTTCTTCAGTTTTACCATATTTTCTGAGGAGCCATTTTTGTGTGTTTACATTTAATTTATTTTGTGTTAAAATAAATTAAAAGTTAAGGACAATAGGTCCTGAACTTAGGCTAAGAAACTCAAAAGTTAAGGACAGGCAGTCCTTAAGTTATTGTTTCAAGTTCAAAACTTAAGGACTTTCTGTCCTTAACTTTGAGTTTCAGTTTCAAAAGTTAAGGACAGGCAGTCCTTAACTTATAGTTCAAAACTTAAGGACTTTCTGTCCTTAACTTTGAGTTTCAGTTTCAAAAGTTAAGGACAGGCAGTCCTTAACTTATAGTTTCAAGTTCAAAACTTAAGGACATGCAGTCCTTAAGTTATTGTTTCAAGTTCAAAACTTAAGGACATGCAGTCCTTAACATTGAGTTTAAAGTTCAAAAGTTAAGGACAGACAGTCCTTAACTTACAGTTACACGTTCAAAAGTTAAGGACAAGCAGTACTTAACTTACGGTTACAAGTTCAAAAGTTAAGGACAATAGGTCCTTAACTTTGACTTACAAGTTCAAAAGTTAAGGACGCTTGGTCTTGAAGTTTGAGTTCCAAGTTCAAAACTTAAGGAGATGTAACCTTGAAGTCCTGAACTTAGAGTTCCAAGTTCAAAAGTTAAGGACATGTAGTCTTGAAGTCCTGAACTTAGAGTTTCAAGTTCAAAAGTTAAGGACATGTAGTCCTGAAGTCCTGAAGTTAAGGACATGAGCAGAAGGGTATTTTTGTCCGAGCAGTTAAAGTTTATTAAACCAGTGGCTAAAGACTAAAGACATTTAAAACGCTGGCTTTAAAATAAAGACATAAGCTGTTAGTGGCTATCTGTGCACATCACCCTTATTTTGATGATTGAATTGCTTTTTCTCAAACCCTTTTTTAAGCCAAATATTATTTATATTAGCTATAATATTGCTATAATTTCATGGAGGATAGAAATTACCAACTAAACCAAAGAGGACGTGGGAGAAGGGACGAGCCTCAACAACGGAACAAAAGTACCCGAAATCTCTCTTATATCCTGCAAAATTGAAGCATGTCAGAATAATTTTAATAATCACAAAATATTTATTAAAAAAGGCATTATCACTCACTCAAAAAAGAATATACTTAAATGAATTTCAGAATTTTCTTATGTAATCATCTACTTCCATCCAGTCCCAAAGGAAAAATTTGAAAGTTGCCCTAATGTTTGCCTATAAAAGGCATGTATTCTGCCTTCATTCACAAGTTTAGACTCTCTGAAAAGTTCTCCAGACTTTCAGCCTTTAATTCCTCCAAAAAACCATCCCTGCAAAAGCTGATCCTCAAAATTTGAATTTCAAATCTTAATGAATTCAAATCTGATTTTCAGATCGTAATTGTCCTCCAAAAAACCACAAAAACAAACACAAATACAATAGAAAACTCAAAAATACTGTACTACTAAGAATTTGGATTCAATTTCAGGTTGTAAGGTTTGATATGGCATCATTTGGCTTAGAATTGGACTGCTGAAGTTTGTTGGAGACTCCTGGTTTATTTTTAAGCTAAAATTGGTCTGCTTGAGTCAATTCTGGGTTAATTTTGCTGATTTTCGTGGCTGATACTTCAAGTTAGATTGCTGTGATTTCCTGTTGCTAACACTGCAAATTATCTCCATTGCTGTTGACTTCTGCTCCTTTTTGTTGTGTTTCAATCTCCAGGTACACTGTTGGTCTATTCTCTAATGTACATGAACACTTGTGAGATCAAATAACGAAGCATTGCACTACATGACTCTGCCTCTGTGTTTCACTATTGGTCTAAATGTATAATTGTAGATTTCATTTGAACAAATATGTATTAGTGTTAAATAAGGACTGTGTGTGTTAATCAGGACTGTTTAAATTTGTGTTTTGTAATTAAATTGAATGGACATGAACTGTATAACTAGGACTGCTTCTAGACTGTTATAGATTTTTAGACTATTGAACTTATGGTTTGTTATTAGCCTTGATAATTCCGTTTGGTAGTTAATCTTTGAATACTTGAACTGATAAGAGTAAATAGCAAATGTCTGCTACAACGTGCTAAGTCAGATCTGCTCATATACTGAAATCAATCTCAAAATGAGTTAGTCTGCATTTTAGTGTTTTCAAGGACAATGAGTTAGAAACCAAGTATAAGTCTACAAGCCTCAGCAATTATTAAATAAGTTGAATAATATGCATGTGATAGCTAGACCATTTATTTGAAAATAAACCGGAAAATCATCTGTTGGATCATTACGAATTGAGTTTGTCATGAACTAAACTCAGCATTTGCTTTCAGTATTCATATTGCGACTTTCACGTTAATTGAAGTCCAGGAGATATTGATTTTGGGCTTACTATGAGCCCATTCCTGTTAGTCTTCACAAGCTGCGACCAAACCATGGGCCAGCTCCTAGAGGCCCACGTTTGGGCAGTTTGTTTCAGGAGCATAACTGAATTTGTAAAGACCCAATAAAATGTTGAAGTTCAAGTCACAAGCCTTGGGCTAATTGTTGAGGCCCAATAGAATGCTGGGAGTTAAAAACCCCTTTTAAAAATTACATTAGGAACACGGGGATTAATTTGCAATATAAATTTAGGTTTTCGAGTTAGGTAGCGGGTTCAAATTAAGAGGGTCCCCCTTTTGTTTGAATTCGGACTTGAATTCGAGGCCCGAATTTATAAATGTAAATTAATTAGGCCCTTTAGAGACAAAAATAAATAGAAAATCTTAGTTTGTTTTAGATTGGCCTTTAAATAAAAATGAGATGAGCCTCGCCAAACCAAAATGCATAAATTTCGGGGCCCTCATTAAATGCTTAATTAAAAATACTTAGAATTCGGGACGTGCCGTCTAGCGAATTTCGCGGCCCTCCGCAAAGATAATAACCCGTTAGTCGCTTTAGGCGCGTTTTTTATAATTCTACCTTCTTAAGTACGGGTGTGCATTTCATGGAACCCAAATCCAAGTCCCAAAACGTTGAATAAGAATGTGTCGAGGATCCGGGTGCATTTCATGTGACATGATCCGAAAACATATTCTTAAACGACGTTCACTTTCCTAAAAATTAACTAAAAGCGGTAAACAATTCTAAAATTGCACTATAGGATGACATGTATTAGATTGTTAGCCAATTATAATAATTTAAGCGACCGTGCTAGAACCACGGGATCCGGGGGTGCCTAACACCTTCCCTCGGGTCAACAGAATTCCTTATTCAGAATTACTGGTTCGCAGACTCCAATTGGGAAGTCGAAATTTTCCTCGATTTGGGATTCAAGTCAAATCGGTGACTTGGGACACCAAAAGCCGATCCTATCCCAAGTGGCGACTCTAAAAACAAATAAATAATCCCATTTCGAATAATGTCACTTTAAATGGAAAAACTCCCTTATACATTATCCTTCGGGGTAGGTGTGTAAAAAAGGAGGTGTGACACTTTCTCAATTGGATCCTCCACATAAAAAACTTGATAAACTCGTGATGCCAACACAAAAGGATCATCTCTACTGCATAATCTATTGAAGTACACCCGAGTTAACCCATAATCATCTATTTTATTACGAAACCAATCACATCTAAACAGTACAACACTAAAAAAACCCCAATAATCAATCTCAATGATATCCTGAATCGCTCCATAGTAGATAACCTCACCATCGATGGAATTTTGGTCCCTAGAACTAGCAAAACTATCCGTTGTTGCCGATAAAGTCACTACACTATTTTGAGTCTTGCATCGGGAATCTCCTTCTTTGGTATGAAATCGGTATCCATTAATAAAATATGTTGTATATCTTTTGGCTACCATATAAGGTCCTTTGGCTAGCCATCTTAAATAATCTGGCATAACAATAACTTTAACTTTCTCTTTAAACCAATTGCTGAATTTCCGACTGTGATCTCTCGCTTTTACCCATGCATTTGATCTAGTATGAATAACAATTAAATTCTTATGCTCCCTACAAACAAGAACTTTTCAATTTCAATCATATAATAAAAAAAATTATATAAATATAGATAAATGTTTATATAATTTATCTTACTAGATATACTTTTCTATTTGTTCATCTCCAGTGTTGAACAGAGCATATCGATGTGCTTCAAAGCATAACTGCGAATCCATGACAAAAGTATTTTCTTTCTTACTTCCAATTGGATGGCCTATATTAGGGAATATAGGTGATAAATTTTGAGAGCACTCATCATCCACAGTTTAGTACATACTAAATTTTGTCTTAACGCCATCATGTAGATGTCTCGAACAACAAGTCAAGCACTCATCGGCCACAAACCCCTATGCTATTGACTCTTCTAGACTAGATCGATTACGTACAAATGCCTTATTCTTGCATAGGTTCCTCTCAACGGGATACATCCAACGAAGATGAGCCGGACCCCCAAGCTTAATTTCATTCACCAAATGAATAGGCAAATGTGGCATTATGTCAAAAAATGTTGGATGGAAAATCTTTTCAAGCTCGCATGTTATTTCAACAATTTCAGACTGCATTGTTTCAAGATCTCTTCGCCTTATGACCTTACTACATATAGCTCTAAAAAAAATTCCCAACCTAATCAAGGCCAATGAAACATTCTTGGGCAACACTTTTCTAATAGCAACTTGGAGCAAGTAATGCATTATAAAATGAGCGTCATGACTCTTGTACCCTAATATTTTCATCTCCTTTACTTGCACGTCTGAAATATTCGAAGCACACCGTTTTGGAAATTTAGCATTTTCTATGACAGTACAAAATAAACTTTTCTGTTTAGGTTCCATGTAGAAACAAGATTTAGCCACACTTATAGATCCATCATTATTTATTCTTGGTTGTAGCTCCTTTCATATCCCCATTTCTTGTAAGTCATAGCGAGATTTTTCATGATCCTTTGATTTTCCATCTATTTCTAATAAAGTCCCAAGCAAACTATCACATATGTTTTTCTCGTTGTGCATCACATCAAGATTGTGCCTCAATTTGTTATGCACCCAATATGGCAATTTAAAAAAAATGGATCTCTTTTTCCACGGACCCTTATCACTCCGAGGCCTTTTTTTAGTGCTCTTTCCAAAGATATTGTTGAATTCAAGAAGCTCTTCAAACACTTCTTCACCAGACAAAGGAGCAGGTGCGGGTCTATGCTCCTCATTCCCATCAAAACACTTCTTATCTCTTCGGAATGGATTATCACGAGGCAAAAATCTTCGATGGCCCAAGTAACACATCTTGTGACTATGTTTGAGATATTGAGAACATGTGTCATAATTGCAAGTGGGGCATGCTAATCTCCCCTTAGTGCTCCATCCGGAAAGCATTGGTAATGCTGGAAAGTCACTAACTGTCCATAATAAGGATACACGCATTCGGAAAGATTGGTTGGTTTCAGCATCAAATGTGTCTATCCCAGTTTCCCATAGCTCCTTCAATTCTTCAATTAATGGACGTAGGTACACATCTATATCATTTCTGGGAGATGATGGACCAGGAATGATCATAGACAACATTATATAATCTGGCTTCAAGCAAATCCACGGTGATAAATTATAGTTCATTAACATAACAGGCCACGTGCTATGAGAAATGCTCATGGTTCGGAACGGGTTGAAACCATCACTTGAAAGACCCAATCTAACATTCCGAGGATCTCTAGAGAAGTCTGGGTGCAAAGAATCAATAGCCTTCCAAGCTTCCCCATCAGTAGGATGTCTTATATTCCCATCATTGGGTCGCTCATTAGCATGCCATCTCATTGCAGCAGCCGTTTCAGGACACATGAATATCCTTTGAAGCCTAGGCTTTAAAGGAAAGTACCTTAAAACCTTTGTAGGGATTTTAGAGCTTGCTTTAGTCAAAGGACCAGCACTCTTCCATCTTGAAGACCCACAAGTAGAGCAATTATCGGCATTCGCATTTTCTTTCCAATATAACATGCAATCATTAGGGCATGCATGTATTTTTCATAATTAAGACCCAAATCTTTTATCATGTTTCTAGCCTCGTTGAAAGATTCTGGTACCTGAGCAAATGGAAATGTCTCTTTTATCAACTCTAACAAATCAGAGAAAGCCACATTACTCAACCCATGCAATGATTTAAGCAAGTACAATCGAATAGTGAAACTCAGTTTACTAAAATTTTCACACCCCGGATATAACTCTTGTTTTCCTTCCTCCAGCAATTTTAAAAACTTCTTTGCATCTTCAGATAGTCTTTCCCCAACTTCTTCTTCATCCCCTGCCTGACTCTCTATATTTCTAAATGTATCATGAAGTAGTCCATCAATATCGTCACGCATGGTAGAACCTTCTTCACCATTGCTTGGATGAGGTGTATTTCTCAAGGAAAAGCCTTCCCCGTGGAAAACCCATTTGGTATAACCATCAACAAATCCATGAACAACCAAATGATCCTCCACCACATTTTTATAATACCAATAACGGTTCATGCGCTTTTTGCAAGGGCATAATATTTCATTTCGTTGGGCGGCTCGTTCAAATGCCTTGTCAAGAAAATCATTCACTCCACAGATATACTCATCCGTCCATCTCAGGAGATTCTTCCAATTTTTATCACCATTATCCATAGATATCCTATACGATAAAAGTAAATCAACAAAACTAACCAAATAAACCAAAAGCATATTAATTTGACATTGACCACTGCTTTTAAGGGTGAAACTCAGAAAGTCACAAAAACTAAAGCAATTTTAGACCTTTAAAAGTTAACTTCTTAAAAATCATCTCTTACAAAATGAATAGGGAAGTTGTGATTAAGTGTCACGACCCGAATTTTCCACCCTCGGGAGTCGTGATGGCACCTACTCGTGAAAGCTAGGCAAGCCGAGTATTATATATTTCACTAACCCTTTTTCTTTGCCCTTTTAACATTTTAAAACAACATGGGATCAATAGTGGAATATTAATAATAATTAAACACATGCGGAAGACGAAATCTGGTAACTTAGCCAAATACAAGTACGAAAAAATACAAAGTACATCTCTACCCAGAACTAGTGTCACAATGTCACAGACCATCTACGAATACTACAAATAGTTGTCTGGAAAGAAAGATACAATCTGTCTCTAAAGTAAATGAAAACAGAATATGAGGATAGAAGGGGACGCCAGGGCCTGCGGACGCCTGCAGGACTACCTCGGGTCTCCTGATGGACTGAAGGCAGCAACCTCTCTCTACGGTCCGTATGCTCCAATACCATGATCTGCACACAGTGCAGAGTGTAGTATCAGCACAACCGACCCCATGTGCTGGTAAGTGTCGAGCCTAACCCCGGCGAACTAGTGATGAGGCTAGGACGAGACTACAACCTAAACCTGTGCAGTTAAAGTATATACATACATACATATATATATATATATATATATATATATATATATATATATTAGCAAGTAATAGTAAAGGAAACTAGCGGTTAAAAATGGGAAGGGGGCATGCTGTGGGGAAATATCATTTACCAGCAGTAACTCAGGAGAAAAGCTTAAAGAACAACTGAAAATTCGCAGCAGAAAGAATAAGGAAACAGTAACAAAACAATATCCACTTTTATCCTTTATTGTTGCGGCGCACAACCCGATCCAAATCATTAGATATTATGGCGGCGTGCAACCCGATCCATATCATTTTTCACTGTTGCGGCGTGCAACCCGATCCATATAATATTGTTGCAGCGTGCAACCCGATCCGTATGATATTGTTGAGGCGTGCAACCAGATCTATATAATATTGTTGCAGCGTGCAACCCGATCCCAATATACAATTCAACTCCAGTCGCAAAAGAATACCGACAAGGGAATAATAAGGGAACAACAATATCCCGGCAAGGGAATGAACAGTAAGAAGTAAATACGTCCCGGCAAGAGAATCAGCTATAACCAAACTTGTTCCAACATTTAACTTCACAAAAGAGACTTCAAATAGAACCAATACTCAACCATAAGCAATTTCCACAAGAATAATCATAATTCTTGCCCACCACAGAGAATCAACAACTTAGGCATTTGTAGTACTTATTAAGAACACACCGATTTCAAATTAAGACTCACGGGCATGCTTGACACCAACGTATAGATACTCGTCACCATGCCTATACGTCGTACTCATCAAATAACACATAGCAAATAGGACTCGACTCCTAATCCCTCAAGCTAAGGTTAGACCAAACACTTACCTCGATGCCACGAACACAATTCACGCCTCAACTACTGCTTTACCTCATGTTTCCACCACCAACTCGCTTGTATCTAGCCACAATTTACTTAATGATATCAATAAATGCTAAATGAACCAATTCCAATGCATGAAAATAGGTTTCATGAAGTTTTCCCAAAAAGTCAAAAATCGACCCCGGGCCCGCTTGGTCCAAACTCGAAATTCAGACCAAAACCCGATTACCCATTCACCCCCAAGCCCGGATATATAATTGGTTTTGGAATCCGACCTCAATTTGAGGTCTAAATCCCCCAAATTTCAACATTCTTAGGTTTTACCCAAAATCCCCAATTCCACCATGAAAACCCTAGATTCTAGGATGAAATATCGTTAAAAGAAGTTAAGGAGTGAAAGAAATAAGTTAGAAATCACTTACTAATGTTTCGGAGAAGAAAGAATGTTTGGAAAATCGCCTCTTACGTTTTAGGGTTTTTGAAAAGTGAAAAATAACTGAAAAGTCTGTTTAAATATACCCCTCTCAGACCCTCTCCGCGGACCACACAAAAAGGATTGCGGCCGCGGAGCTCCACTGTGGACCGCAAGAAATCCTGTGCGGCCGCAAAGTCCCCTCCGCGGTCGCAAGAAATCAGTGCGGACCGCACAGGCTGGTTCAGAGGCCTGCAACTTCTCTGAACCTGCCACAGCTATGTTCTAAGTCTAAATTCACTTCGTGGCCCATCCAAAACTCACCCAAGCCCCCGGGGCTCCAAACCAAACATGCACGGAAGTCCAAAAACATCATACGGACTAGCTCGTGCGATCAAATCATCAATCTAACATGTAAAACTATGAATTAAACCTTAAAACTTATCATTTTCATCAAGAAGACTTAAAGTTCATAACTCTTCAACCGGAGGTCCAAATCACATCAAACAAACTCCATTTTTCACCAAATTTCACAGTTACCATTTAAATACTTTAACAAGTTTGTACATGGCTCCGGAACCAAAAATACGGGCCCGATACCAATGGTCAACATTAATTCTTTTCTTTATTTCATAAATAATTCAGCAAAACAATTTCTTTCAAAAATTAATTTCTAAGGCTTGGGACCTCAGAACTTACTTCCGGGCATACGACCAAGTCTCATATTTTACTGTGGACCTCCCGGGATCGTCGGAACACAGATCCGGGTCCTTTTGCTCAAAATGTTGACCAAAGTTAACCATGATCAAATTTTAATTCTAGAAATTTCTATCTCTTATGTTTTCACATAAAAGCTTTCCGGATATACGTCCGGACCACACACGCAAATCGAAGTGAGGTAAAAAAGAGAGGTTTTGAGGCCTCGGGACACTAAATTTACTTGTAACACAAGTGATGACCTTTTGGATCATCACATTCTCTACCTCTAAAACAACCGTTCATCCTCGAACGGACATAAAAAGGAAGTACCTGAGTCGGAGAAAAGATGGGGATAACGGCTCCGCATATCGGACTCGGACTCCCAGTTCGATGCCTTCGCAGGCTGACCTCTCCACTGAACACGAACAGAAGGAAAACTCTTCGATCTCAACAGACGAACCTGCCGGCCTAGAATAGCTACCGGCTCTTCCTCATATGACAAGTCCTTGTCCAACTAGACAGTGCTGAAATCTAACACGTGGGATGGATCGTCGTGATACTTCCGAAGCATGGACACATGAAACACTGGATGCACGACTAATAAACTCGGCGGCAACACAAGTCTGTAAGCCACCTCTCCCACACGATCAAGAATCTCAAATGGGCCAATTAACCTAGGGCTAAGCTTGCCCTTCTTTCCAAATCTCATCACGCTCTTCATAGGCGACACCTGAAGCAAAACTCGCTCGCCAACCATGATTGCCACATCACGAACCTTACGGTAGGCATAACTCTTTTGCCTGGACTGAGCTGTACGAAGCCTATCTTGGATGATCCTGACCTTGTCCAAGGCATCCTGTACTAGATCCGTACCCAACAACCGAGCCTCCCCAGATCAAACTATCCAACCGGCGACCGACACAGCCTACCATATAAAGCCTCATAAGGAGCCATCTGGATGCTCGACTGGTAGCTGTAGTTGTAGGCAAACTTCGCTAAAGCAAAAACTGATCCCACGAGCCTCCAAAGTCAATAACACAAGCTCGGAGCATGTCCTCCTAAATCTGAATAGTACGCTTAGACTGCCCGTCCGTCTGAGGATGAAATGTTGTGCTCAACTCAACCCGTGTGCCCAACTCACGCTGGACTGCTCTCCAAAAATTTGAGGTAAACTGCGTACCTCGGTCCGAAATGATAGACATGGGCACACCATGAAGACGAACAATCTCCCGGATGTAGATCTCAACTATCCTCTCGGAAGAATAGGAGATTGCAATAGGAATGAAATGTGCTGACTTGGTCAGCCTATCAACAATAACCCACACTGCATCGAACTTCCTCTGAGTCCGTGGGAGTCCAACAACGAAGTCCATAGTGATACACTCTGTCACACCTCCCTTTTCACTACACCCGCGTAAAGAGGGTATGATAAAGGGAGTTATTTCCAACTTGAAGTGACAATCGGAACGGGATTTATTATTAAGATTTCAGAGTCGCCACTTGGGAGATTAAGGGTGTCCCAAGTCACCAGTAGAATCCCGACCCAAGGAAATTATGACTCTATTATCAGTCCGCAAACCAAAAATCCAGGTAAGGAATTCTGTTAACCCGGGAGAAGGTGTTAGGCATTCCCGGATTCCGTGGTTCTAGCACGGTCGCTCGACTGTCATATTTGGCTTATTTATTTGATTTTAGTACATGTTTTGGATTTATGTCTTTAGCTTTGAACCGCTTTTATTATTATTGTTTATTTTAAAAGAATTGCAACGTCGTGAAAACATGTCTCGAACCACGTCACATAAATGCACCCGTGGTTTGTGACACATTTCGACTTCGTTGAGATTTGGATTTGGGTCACATAAATGTGCACCCGTATTAGGAATGTAAAATTATTTAAAGTGCGTGCCTAAAGAGACTATCGCGTTATTATCTTTGGGGAAGGCCGTGAAATTCGCTAAACGGCCTATCCCGAATTCTAAGTATTTTAATATAATGTTTATTGAGGGCCCCGCAATTTATGTGTGTTGTTTGGCAAGGCTCATCTTGTTTTTATTCAACCCTAAAGCGGCTATGATTTTTCTAATTATTTCGTCTCCAAAAAAAAGACAAGAAAAGTCCTAAATAACTTGGTTATTGGGCTAAGGTAAACCAGGCATTGGCCCAGGTCCAAATGTGAAGGAAATGAGCTCTGAACCTGGGCCTGCGCAGCAGATGGCCTGAGGCTCAAAGGCTGTTTATATCCCTGCCCCTTTAAACTCAATTGAACCAAAATTTAATTAAACAAAGGTTTGCTGGAATTACTTCAAATTACTCCAGATGTGTTCCACCAGTTGGCAATCACGAAAAAATAATACTCACATTCGAACTACTGAAGCAATGATCCCTCATGAACTCTAACTGGTCTAAATTCGAACAGGTTAACCAACTCAAGCCAGTCCAATTAATGATGCATAATTCAATTCAAGTAAACTATTGATTTGAACCATTAACCCTAAGTTATTAATCTGCTTACCTGCTACTGAATTACTGGAGGTTACTAAAGGCACAACAAACTGAGAAAATTGAGTTTTAACAAAGTAGTCATGAATGAATCTACTGGTATCAGCTACCGCAACACAAGGCTATTTGAGACATCGTTTCTTGACTTGAAATCATAATTTACATAGATATCATATATTGATCTAGCATTCTCATGTGAATCCAAACCAATTCTGATTTTTTGAACTTATCAATGAAACAATGAAACTAGGACCAGCAGTAGACTATACTAAACTAGGCTAGACAATCACAGGTTTGACAGTCCAAAGTTTAATTTATACAATCCAATTTTAGTTTCACTATGTATACAGGCGTATCAATATACTACTAACCAAATCACAAAAATAATCTGAACATATAGAATTGTTAAAATAACAAAGCAATCAGAATTCCGGGTTTCAACTTCATTTCATGTTTTCAACAGGAGATGCTACATCAAATCAGTCTCGAAGTGTACCTGGATTCGAATGAAAAAACACAGATGAGAAGGAGGAATAGATCAGCAGCAGTAACAACAATTCTCAGCAGCAGTAACAACAATTCTCAGCAACAGTTCAGAAACGATTTTAAACCAAAACACTTCGCAAAGCCCAGGAATACACCACAGAAACCAGCACCCAATAAATTGACCCAAAACTGACTCGATTGAACTCAAAACCCACTTGAAATCAGGCCAGGACTACTTCTGAACTTCAGCTACCAAGGATTGAGCTAAGAGATGCAAATCAACCACTAGAACTTGAAATTAACCTGAGAAATTGAATAAAACAGTATTTTTTTTTGTAATTTCTGTTGTTTTTGGCTTTTTGAATTTTGAACTTTCTGATTTCAGATCTGGAAAACTCAGAGAATACTGATTTTGGGAGGGAAATTTTGAGGGCTCCCCAAAACTTGCAAATGAAGGCAAGGGCATGCCCTTTTATAGGCACAAATGAGTGAGTATCAGATTTCAGTTTTTCTTCTAAAGTCCTTCTTTAATTTCAGTTTAGTCCCTGAGTTTTTAACTTGGGACACAAGCAACTATCACTACCAATCTAAACTTTTAACTACCACCCCTCCTAGAAGCTTCTAGTAATTCCCAAATTCAGTCCCCAAATGAAATCCCCAAATTAACCCTTTATTAACTAATTAGACTAAGGACTGACCAGCTAACTCTAATCAACTAAACTAAACTGGATATACTCAACTATAATTACAAGTTAACTAACTAAACCAAGCATTAATCACAGAATTTTGTTCAATTATTAACCAATTCAATCAACAATCAAAAGTAAACCACTACCAGCTATTAGTTTAACAGAATTAAGACCAGAAGTTGAGCTAAATCAGAAAATATTTAAAAGACAACTATTAAACTAATCGGAACGAATAGCTAACAGGCGATAATTAAACTAAAAACAAAAACCAATCGAACCCTCAGCCTTAACTAATCATGCAAACTAATTACTGTCAAAATCATTCTAGAATTCTAAATGAATCCACATGCTAGCAAGAAAAACAGAGATAGAAGAGTGACTGAAAAAGAAAAGAAAAGAAAGGGAACGAACTTACTAAAAACAAAATCCGGCCAGTTTCACAATCCAAATTCAATTAACTCCGGTAGGAATTGAACACCATCAATCACAGATTCTTTATGAGGAAGGTCCCAAGATCAGGTGGCATCAATTTGGAGAGATTTGGGGCAACTAGGGTTTTGGCCGAAAAACCTTTGATTTAATATTCGAGGCGTTTCAGTCATATTCGAGGGAAGGGACTTAGGTATTTGAGATGAGGAGGCTGAGGAGAATCTACGGTGTTAATTTGGCGGCCATTAGCGTAACTGGCGTCGTGGCCGGAAAAGTTTTGGGGAAAGATTCGACGAGCTGGGCCGGGATTTGAAGGAAACGGGTAGTGGATTCATGATGAGGGAGAAGAGGGGGTCTCGTGGTGTTTTTTTGGGGTGGTTTGGGAGGAGTGGCGTTCGCCGGTCGGCGGCGGCTCCGGCGAGATACAGAGAGGTACGAGGAAGGAGGCCATGTCTCTTAGGTTAAGAGAGAATTCAGACAGTTATAATAGAATACCAAGAGCTATCGTGGGCCGTTAGATTAAGGATGAAGGACGGTTCAGATCAAATTTTCGTAATGGGAACTCCAAACGCTGTCGTTCTGAGAGAGAAGGGGAAACGGACCGAGTTAAGGCATTTGGTTTGGGTCGAACTGAGGCGATTTTGGGCCTTTGTTTTTGTTTTGGGCTTAGGCAAATTTAGGTAAAACCACAGCCCACATCTGATTTTCCCTTCATTTGTTTCCTTTTAATTCTTTTATTTCCTTTGGTTTTTTTTTTGTTTTTTCCATTTTGTATTTTTTTGATTTTATAAAAATGCAAAAATTAAAATAAAGTCCTGGTATATTTCAAAGCTAAACTAATTAACTCCTAAAATTATTTAAAAACTATTTCGTGACGAATTCACAATTAAAACAATTAAAAAGTGAACTATTTTTGTTATTTCCTTCATATTTGCTCTAAAACAAATTATCCCCTAATTAATACTAAAATATAAAATTAAGTCCTAAACAAATGTCAAGTGTATTTTTATATTTTTTATATGAATTAAAATGCACAAATAAAATGCAAACAATTAACATAAAATGTCACAAAATTGCAAAATAATGAAAGAAATCATTTCGTTTGAATTTTGGGAATAATTCATATAGGGCAAAAATCACGTGCTCACACACTCCCACTTCCACTCAGGAATCTCAATCTTCTGGAACAGACCACCAGGTCTCTGATGCTCGTACTTAACCTGCTGACAATTCAAACACCGTGCCACATATGCAACAATGTCCTTCTTCATTCTCCTCTACCAACATGCTGCCGCAAATCCAGATACATCTTAGCTGCGCCCGGATGAAAGCATCGGGAACTATGGGCCTCCTCTAAAATCAACACCCGGAGCCCATCCATATTAAGCACACAGACTCGACCCTGCAGTCTCAAAACTCCATCATCTCCTAATATAACCTACTTGGCACCTCCGTGCTGCACTGTGTCCCTAAGGACACAAAAATGAGAATCATGATACTGCCGATCTCGGATACGCTCGAATAAAGAAGAATGAGCGACTATGCATGCTAACACACGGCTGGGCTCAGAAATATCCAACCTCACGAACTGATTGGCCAAAGCCTGAACATCCCAAGCAAGCGGTCTCTCACCGACCGGAATGTACGCAAGACTGCCCATACTAGCTAACTTTCTACTCAAAGCATCGGCCATCACATTGGCCTTCCCCGGATGATATAAGATGGTGATATCATAGTCTTTCAACAGCTCCAACCACCTTCACTGCCTCAAATTAAGCTCCTTCTGCTTGAACAAGTACTGCAGACTCTTATGATCCGTGAACACCTCACATGATACGTCGTATAGATATGCCTCCAAATGTTCAACGCATGAACAATGGCTGCTAACTCAAAATCATGAAACGGATAGTTCTTCTTATGAATCTTCAGCTGACGCAAAGCATAAGCAATGACCTCGCCATCCTGCATCAACACCGCAACAAGTCCAATACGAGATGCATCACAATAAACTGTATATGGCCCTGAACCTGTGGGCAAAACCAACGCTGGTGCCGTAGTCAAAGCTGTCTTGAGCTTCTGAAAGCTCGCCTGACACTCGTCCGACCACCTGAACTGGGCACCCTTCTGGGTCAACCTGGTCATCGGGGCTGCAATAGATGAAAATCCCTCCACAAACCGACGATAATAGCTTGCCAAACCTAAGAATCTCCAGATCTTTGTAGCTGATGCGGGTCTAGGCCAGTCCTTGACTGCCTCTATCTTCTTCGGGTCCACCTGAATACCCACTGCTGAAACAACATGACCCAAGAAAGCAACCAACCCCAACCAAAACTCGCACTTTGAAAACTTAGCATACAACTGGCTATCTCTCAAAGTCTGGAGGACAACTCTCAGATACTTCTCATGCTCCTCCCGGCTGTGGGAATAATTCAAAATATCATCAATGAAGACTATCACGAACGAATCCAAGTAAGGCCTGAACACTCGATTCATCAAATCCATAAAAGCTACTGGGGCATTTGTCAAACCGAATGACATCACCAAGAACTCATAATGCCCGTACCGAGTGCGAAAAGCTGTCTTAGGGGCATCAGATGCCCTAATCCTCAACTGATGGTAGCCAGATCTCAAGTCAATCTTCGAAAATACCTTGGCACCCTGAAGCTGATCAAACAAATCATCAATCCTCGGAACGAATACTTATTCTTGATTGTAACCTTGTTCAACTACCGGTAATCTATACACATCCTCATCAATCCGTCCTTCTTCTTAACAAACAACACCGGTGCACCCCAAGGCGAGAAACTAGGTCTAATGAAGCCTTTTTCGAGCAAGTCTTGCAACTTCTCCTTCAACTCCTTCAACTCAGGCGGGGCCATACGATACGGCAGGATAGAAATGGGCTGGGTGCCTGGAGCCAAATCAATGCAGAAGTCAATATCCCTGTAAGGTGGCATACCCGGTAGGTCTGAAGGAAATACATCAGAAACTCACGAACAACAGGCACAGAATCAATAGAAGGATCCTTAGCACTAGAATCATGAACATAGGCCAAATAGGCCAAACACCCCTTCTCGACCATACGCCAAGCCTTCATATATGAGATAACACTACAGGTAGACTGACCAGGAGTCCCTCTCTACTCTAAACGAGGCAACCCAAGCAAAGCTAAGGTCATAGTCTTGGCACGGCAATCCAAGATAGCATGGTATGGTGATAACCGGTCCATCCCCAATATGACATCAATATTAACCATGTCCAAAAGTAACAAATATACACGAGTCTCAAGACCCCCAATCACAACTATACATGAACGATGGACACGATCTACCACTATAGAATCACCCACCGATGTAGACACATATACATGAGCACTCAAAGAATCACTAGGCATGACCAGATACGGTGCAAAATAAGATGACACATAGGAGTATGTAGATCCTAGATCAAATAGAACTGAAGCATCTCTACTACAAACCAGAACGATACCTATGATAACTATATCGGAGGCCTAAGCCTCGGGCCTGGCTAGAAGAGCATAACACCGGGGCTGGGCCCCACCACTCTGAGCTACGTCCCTAGGACGACCTCCTGCTGGTTGGCCTCCACCTCTAGCGGCCTGACCTCCACCTCTAATACCTCTACCTCCACCTCTAGCACCTCTACCCCCACTCCTAGCTAGCGGAGCGGGCGGTGGAACACCTGGTGCCTAAACCATAGCACTAGAACCCTGCTGCTGCAACTGAATACCCACTAATCTCGGAAAAGCCCTTCGAATATGACCATACTCACCGCACTCAAAGCATCCACCTGAGTGATGCGGCTGAGGAAACTGAGACCGACCCTGGCGGGCCAGTTGACCATGAGAATAGCTCTGAATAGGAGGTGCTCTGATAGGAGCTGGTGGTGCACTGTAAGGCTGCTGATCAGAATACTGCATATGAGAACCACAACCACCCGAAGCACCATGAGAAACCTGAAGTGCTGACTGAAAAGGCCTAGAATGATGGCCTCTACCATACGAATCCCTGCCTCCAGACGAGGGCCACTAAATCTGCCTGACTGACGATGCCTCTTGTCAGACCCCTGACCACCTCCCTGCGATAGAACCACTCTTCTGGCCACATTGGCCGCCTCCTGAAAAGAAATCTCACTCCCCGTGTCCTTAGCCATCTGAAGTCGAATAGGCTGGATGAACCCCTCAATGAACCTCCTCACTCTCTCTCTTAGTGGGAAGTATAGGTTGAGCATGACGGGCCAAATCAATAAACCTGGTCTCGTACTGAGTAACAATCATAGAACCCTACTGGAGACGCTCAAAGTGCCTCCGATAGATCTCCCTCTGAGTGACAGGAAGAAACTTATCCAAAAACAGCTGAGAAAACTGATCCCAAGTCAAAGCTGGTGACTCGGCTGGTCTAGCCAAACAATAATCTCTCCACCAAGTCTTGGCGGATCCAGATAAGCGAAAAGTAGCAAAGTCGACCCCATTGGTCTCCACTATCCCCATGTTCTTCAGAACCTCATGACAGCTGTCTAAATAATCCTGGGGATCCTCAGAAGATGCACCGCTGAAAGTAGTAGTGAAGAGCTTGGTGAACCTGTCTAATCTCTTCAAGGCATCGGCAGACATAGCTGCTCCATCACCGGTCTGAGCTACCACACCCGGCTGAACTACTCCAACTGACTGGGCTGCTGGAGTCTGAAACTGGGGAGCCATCTGCTCCGGAGTGTGAGTAGCAGGAGTTTGGGCTCCTCCTACAGCCTGAGAGACGGCTGGTGCTACGGGAAGCAAACCTGCCCGGGTGACACCCTCCATAAGGCCCACTAGACGGACCAGAGAATCCTGGAGTACTGGGGTAGCAACGAACCCCTCTGGGACCTGAGCTGAGCCCACTGGAACTGCCTGGGCCGGAACCTCGTCATCAAACTCAACCTGAGGCTCCGCCGCTAGTGCTGCTGCTCTACGCTGAGCCCTTCCCCTACCTCGGCCTCGCCCTCTGCCCCTCGTGGGAGCTACCGCTGGGGGCTCGGGCTGCTGATCAGTGGATGAGGAAGCGTGTGTTCTCGCCATTTACAAAAGAACAGAGTAGAAATTCAATTAGCATTGAGAAACCAAACCGCACGACAGGAAAGAATAGATGTGAAGTTTTTTCTAACTCTATAGCCTCTGCAGGATAAATACAGACGTCTCCGTACCGATCCCTCAAACTCTACCAAGCTTGTCCGTGAATTGTGACACCTATGTAACATAGAGCTATGATACCAACTAGTCACGACCCGAATTTCCCACCATCGGGAGTCGTGATGGCACCTACTCGTGAAAGCTAGGTAAGCCGAGTATTATAGATTTCACTATCCCTTTTTCTTAGCCTTACAGTTTAAAACAACATGCGATCAATAGTGGAATATTAAAAATAATTAAAGACATGCGGAAGACGAATCTGGTAACTTAGCCAAATACAAGTACGAAAAATACAAAGTACATCTCTACCCAGAACTTGTGTCACAATGTCACGGACCATCTACGAATACTACAAACAGTTGTTTGGAAAGAAAGATACAATCTATCTCTGAAGTAAATGAAAACAGAATATAAGGATAGAAGGGGATGCCAGGGCCTGCGGACGCCTGCAGGACTACCTCGGGTCTCTTGGTGGACTGAAGGCAGCAACCTTTCTCAACGGTCCGTATGCTCCAGTACCGTGATCTGCACACAGTGCAGTGTAGTATCAGCACAACCGACCCCATGTGCCGGTAAGTGTCGAGCCTAACCCTGGCGAAGTAGTGACGAGGCTAGGACGAGACTACCAACTAAACTTGTGCAGTTAAAGCATATATATATGTATAGAAAGTAATAATAAAGGAAACTAGAGGTTAAAAATGGGAAGGGGGCATGCTATGGGGAAATATTATTTAGCAGCAGTAACTCAGGAGAAAAGCTTAAAGAACAACTGAAAATTCGCAGCAGAAAGAATAAGGAAACAGTAACAAATCAATATCCACTTTTATCCTTTATTATTGCGGTGCGCAACCCGATACAAATCATAAAACACTGTTGCAGCGTGCAACCAGATCCATATCATTTTTCACTGTTGCGGCGTGCAACCCGATCCATACAATATTGTGGCGGCGTGCAACCCGATCCATATAATATTATTACGACGTGCAACCTGATCCATAAAATATTGTTGTGGCGTGCAACCCGATCCATAAGATATTGTTACGGCGTGCAACCCGATCCATATATTATTGTTGCGGCGTGCAACCCGATTCATATGATATTGTTGCGGCGTGCAACCCGATCCATATAATATTGTTGCGGTGTGCAACCCGTTCCCAATATACAATTCGACACCAGTCACAAAAGAATCCCGACAAGGGAACAATAAGAGAACAACAATATCCAGGCAAGGGAATCAACAATAAGAAGTGAATACGTCCTGGCAAGGGAATCAGCTATAACCAAACTTGTTTCCAACATTTAACTTCATAAAAGAGACCGGAACTAGAACCAATACTCAACCATAAGCAATTTCCACGAGAATAATCATAATTCTTGCCCAACACAGAGAATCAACAACTTAGGCATTTGAAGTACTTATTAAGAACATAACGATTTCAATTTAAGACTCACGGGCATGCTTGATACCAACGTATAGATACTCGTCACCATGCCTATACGTCGTACTCATTAAATAACACATAGCAAATAGGACTTAACTCCTAATCCCTCAAGCTAAGGTTAGACCAAACACTTACCTCGATGCCACGAACACAATTCACGCCTCAACTATCGCTTTACCTCTTGTTTCCACCACCAACTCGCTTGTATCTAGCCACAATTTAATTAATGATATCAATAAATGCTAAATGAATCAACTCCAATGCATGAAAATAGGGTTCATGAAGTTTTCCCAAAAAGTCAAAAATTGACCCCGGGCCCGCTTGGTCCATACTCGATTCGGACAAAAACTCGATTACCCATTCACCCCCGTGCCCGGATATATAATTGGTTTTGGAATCCGACCTCAATTTGAGGTCTAAATCCCCCAAATTTCAACATTCTTAGGTTTTACCCAAAATCCCCAATTCCACCATGAAAACCCTAGATTCTAGGATGAAATCTCGTTAAAAGAAGTTAAGGAGTGAAAGAAATAAGTTAGAAATCACTTACTAATGTTTCGGAGAAGAAAGAATGTTTGGAAAATCGCCTCTTACGTTTTAGGGTTTTTGAAAAGTGAAAAATAACTGAAAAGTCTGTTTAAATATACCCCTCTCAGACCCTCTCCGCGGACCACACAAAAAGGATTGCGGCCGCGGAGCTCCACTGTGGACCGCAAGAAATCCTGTGCGGCCGCAAAGTCCCCTCCGCGGTCGCAAGAAATCAGTGCGGACCGCACAGGCTGGTTCAGAGGCCTGCAACTTCTCTGAACCTGCCACAGCTATGTTCTAAGTCTAAATTCACTTCGTGGCCCATCCAAAACTCACCCAAGCCCCCGGGGCTCCAAACCAAACATGCACGGAAGTCCAAAAACATCATACGGACTAGCTCGTGCGATCAAATCATCAATCTAACATGTAAAACTATGAATTAAACCTCAAAACTTATCATTTTCATCAACAACACTTAATGTTCATAACTCTTCAACCGGAGGTCCAAATCACATCAAACAAACTCCATTTTCACCAAATTTCACAGTTACCATTTAAATACTTTAACAAGTTTGTACCGGGCTCCGAAACAAAGAATACGGGCCTGATACCAACGGTTTCAACATCAATTCTTTTCTTTATTTCATAAATAATTCAGCAAAATAATTTCTTTCGAAAATTGATTTCTAAGGCTTGGGACCTCGGAATTCACTTCCGGGCATATGCCCAAGTCTCATATTTTACTGCGGACCTAACGGGATCGTCGGAACACAAATTCGGGTCCTTTTGCTTAAAATGTTGACCAAAGTCAACCATGATCAAATTTTAATTTGTTTTTTAGAAATTTCTATCTCTCATATTTTACATAAAAGATTACCGAATATACGTCCGAACCACGCACGCAAATTGAGGTGAGGTAAAAAAGAGAGGTTTTAAGGCCTCGGGACACTAAATTTACATGCAACATAAGTGATGACGTTTTGGGTCATCACATTAAGTTATTATACTTTTCAAAGAAGGCGTAGAGTTATGTTTAAACAATAAAAACCATTAAGTTCCTTGTGGATGTCAAGTAAGTAGTTAGATAATGCTGCCACGACCCTTCAAGCAGGATAAGGAAGGACAAGAGGAGTCGTTATCAGAAAGCTTAAGTATGACTTAGTGCTGCTATACTAACCCAATTTTAATTAAAACACTATCGTGAGTTAAAATTTTAACATGTTCAGTGAGTTGTCATCTTATTATCAAAATGACATCGGGTAAATTACACCAAACAACAATTGCGCATCTTTTAAAAAAATTTAAAGCTTAAGTATGACTCAGTGCTGCTATACTAACCCAATTCGTACTCACATTACACACTCGGTTATCTTGCAAGTGGTTAACCCTCTCCTTTCTGAAGAAGTCAGAACTCGGAACTCAGAAGGCAAGAGTTATAATGAGAACTTAGTTTTATATATAGAACTAAAATCCACTAGCTAATCTATAATAATGAGAACTTAGTTTTAGGTGCCGGATTGAGGAGTATCCTACTGGTCATTAGGTGCCAAAGATGCATTGCCCTTCTCACCCCTAATAGTCACATAGCAAGCAATCTTCTAATTCCATAGGATCACACATTAGTTATATAGCGACACAAATATGCAACATAACTCAATACCTTAAAGAATACTGGAGACTTGATCACTTATTTGGTCCAACACCTTCATTGAAGACCAAAGAAATAGGAATCAGATTAAACAGAACGACATACAGTTATCTGATGCAGGAAGAAAACGGTGTTTACAATTCTAAAGACCTGGGTTCACACTTGAAGACTTGGATAGCTGAACCAGAAGAGTACGTTGGAGAAGGGACGGGCCTCAACAACCGAACAAGCATACTTATATCAGAGAAGGTTTCACGATTGAAAGCCCTTACCATTTTCCAGTTAACACGACTTATTCGGACAACATAGTAACATATCAATTGAAGTTAAGTTACAACAACAAACATAGAAACGACTAGTTAATACTGTCATTAGCCTGCAACCAGCTTCAATGAGAAACTATATCTTTTAGTTTCTGGCTTATGGTTGCTAACTATGAGATAAATCATTAACGTAGCAAAATAAGGGACATGGATATCTACTTGTACAAGCAAGCATATTCAGGTTTTTGCTCACTTTTTGACTTCAGTATATAATGAAAAGATATTAAACTGTGCTAAGTTAGGTCACATATATGCTAAGAACTCATAGATATCAAGAACAAAAAGGAAGAAATTATAATACAACAAAATCCCAGTAGAACTCTAACTTAGATTAAAAGCTTTAGTAGAAAAAACTCACAACTTTAAAGCTGTTAAGTTGAACACGATTTTTTTTAACAAAGACAACTGAATCAAACAGTGACATATCTAACAAAATATAGAATCAAAACCTATCGATTGTACCAAAGTAAAGCATAGTTTCAATGAAATTCATAATTTCAAGCACAATAAAAAGACATGCACCAGTGTGTTTAATCTCCATTCAATCACACTATTTCTCTCAAATACTCCCAAAAATAAAAATCAGTTGAATCGGATAATAGCAAACATTAATACTAAAATCTTCATTCAAAAACACAACTATCGAATGTGGTTATCCAAAATTTAAATCAAAAGGAGATTAAAAAAACTGACTGCGATTTATCCCACAGCTATCAGTTCCAAATTTCTTCCTTACTAATGGAATCTGCAAATTATGGCTCGACTATTGAGAAATTGCAAAAGGAGGTGGTCGAGCTTAGTCGAGAAAAAGCCCTAAAATTTTGGGACTGTTTGAAAATCTGGAGCTTGAATGAATAGAAGGAGGTGGTTGTTTCGGGTGGAGGAGATAAAGTTTAGGGGTGAAGAAAAAAGAAAATCAAATCTCGGAACTAGTCGAAGAGCTGAAACGATTTTGTTGACGGCGGGATGGTGGTTGTTGTTGACGACCGTAGAAGGAGGTAGTTGGTGATGGCCGTAGTTGTTACACAGTCGGAGGTTGACGGCGGTATGGTGGCAGAGTCGGCGGTTGATGGCTGCCTTTCGATGGTTATTACAGAGTCGTCGTTCTGGGTGAAGTCCCTTTTAACAGTGATGGCCTTTCGATTTAGTTGTTTTAAATTTTATTAGGTATAGAAATTAATTAAGACAAAAAGAAATTAATGTAAAAAGAGGGGTTCTAGCGCAAGTTTTACGAAAATTCAGGGGCCCAAAATTTTAGGAGGGAAAAAACAAGCGTTCCCATTGCATTTTTTTCAAGATCCGTGGCAACTATATTATTTGGCACGGTTAGGATAAGCGTTGCAAAAAATAAAACCCTATGGGAACGGTTGCTAATTAATGGCAACGGTTTTATAGCCAAAGTGTGCTAGTATCACCCATGTAATATTGTAACAGTTAGAACCTTTCCAATAACTGATTTGTAGGAACGGTTTCTGAACCGTTACAAAATCGTCCGTTCCAATAGGCCCATTTTCTGGTAGTGAAGCTACAAATATTTGTATTATGGCTATAATTATCTCATTAAGGATAAAATAAAAATTTAAATGAAATTATATCCAAATATAATATATATCATTATTTTTTGTTATAGAATAAAAGGAAAACACATCACATAAATTGGGGGAGAGGTTAAAAAAAAATATAATGTGAATATTTAGGCTCGTGTTAATACAAGGAAGTTGAAGGAAACGAATCATTATTAATTATGAATATTCATCTACTTATTAATAATGCAATTTTAGTGTATTTTTACACATAAATTTATGATCCGTATCAAAAGCGGTTCAAATGAACCCGGTATCACACGCCGGATCTGCCTCTAGTAATGCTAATAGCATATTAATATCCATAGTCCGAGCAGCCAACCTTGTTATTGTACTTCTTGATAGTTAAAGCTTATAAGAGCAGAGTCCTTGTCCTTGATTTTTTTTTTTCAAATTTACTAGTCTTTTTCCATATTTTTGCGCCAATGACTGGTCTTTTAGAATTTATGGACTTGCACACATATATTGTATTAAGAATGATTATGTGTTTGTTACTATCACTATAAAGGTGGGCTAAATTAAAGTGATCTACTGAAATTTACAGTTAAAAGGGCCGAAAGGATACTTTATAAAGTATGGAGTCTTATGTGTATATACCCGGATATAGTTGCTAATTTGATAATGGGCTAAATTAGAAATACATAAAGTTGCGCACCTATTAATAGGGTTATGGTCCCAAATCAGACGTAAGGTTTTCTTTCTAGCATCCCATCGTTGGAAAGAAGAGAACAACTTACGTGTTGGTTTGGAAGACCGTTAACCACAAGATGACAAGTTCCATTCGTTCCGATGGATTCAGTATGCTTCAACATCTTTTATTTTCTGATGATTTGACATGATAGGTCTTGGGTAAAAGATGAAAGATTTCATCTTTAAAGTTATTTGGTTCTAACAATTGGTATCAGAGCATGTATCATGTTAAATCATTGAAATATTTTAGTGTATCTGAAAATCTAATGGTTATAGAAGAAAGCGACATCGATTCGATGATCATGAGGTTGCACTCTATTATTGTTGCTACCAAATGTAAAGTTTAAGATTCATCCACTATTGCTCTTTTAAGAATTAAAACAAGAAAAAAAAAAAGATCGTTGAATAAATTTTGTTAACTTTGCTTTTGCGACGATTTCAGAATCTGGAGGTTTGTCCCCTGTTAAGGTTTCAACAGTTGGAGTAGGATTGGGATTTTCAATTTCCCTTAATGGCATCTATTCGTTTGTTATACAAGTATATTTATATTTATTGCTTGTTTGTATGGTTATAGTTATCTTAGTCGTGTAGAGTTTCGGACTTCTTAACCTATAAAGTTAGGTTTGCTGCTTTCTACTTTGAGCCATCAAAACTATGGATAAAATAACAATTTCTTGAGTTTCAGTCATTGTTGTTTCAACGTGAATTTGGCAAATAAAACTGATGGTTTGGTCTCCTCCATTACGGTTGCAGTAAGGCTATTAAAATCCTTTTCAATCCCTATTTTCTTGTGAATTAGTCTTAATTTGTTTTATGAAAACATCATTAAAGAAAAGGATTTTAGGCATTAACTTTCTGCGGATTACGGTATGCTATTTTGCGGCATATGTTTGTCGCCAGAAAGGCTTTGGTGTATAATATCTTTTTGTAAGTCCGAGATATGAATTCATTTGGTGTATTATGAAAATACTAGCAGTGTATTATGCTTGAGGAACATAAATTGAGGCCCACCATTGATTTGCTATAGCTTGAAAATTTATATGTGCCTATTTGGAGAATTTAAATTTAAATGTTGGTAAAGTTATATATATTTTGGGATGAATACGTTGAAGCTAGATGTTGCCAAAGTGAACTCTCTAGTGAAAATTTACTTGTTTTAAAATAGAGGCGTTTTCGTATATATACCATATATGAAACTATATTATCAAATATGTTCATAGTTTGCTTATTATCCTTCATGTTAATAGTATTTCTACCTAATATATACAATGCATTAAATAAGGAATCACTGTAGCTTTACAATTCCTTATTTTGCGCGCTAAAAAAGGGGAGTTAAATATTTTCCAGATCTTCCCCAACGCAAATCACGCACATTCCATAATTATCGTCGGCTTCACTCTGATCTTCCACAATGCAGAACAAGATTTTCCATACTCTGTTTTTGCGATACACTTTGTTTCCAGAAATTCTCTCTACATCTCTCTCTATTTCTCATTCGCAAATTTCAGTAATACAAAGCAAATGAAAAGAGAGCAGCAATTCCACCATTGACAGCCATTAAAAAGCTTGAAAGCTTTGAATTCAAATTTGGGTTTTCAAAACTCATTATTTGTTTGGATTGGGTGTTGTTGAAAATAATCGGGAATATGGTTTGGAGTATATATCTCAATTTTGAGGGGTTTTGGTGAAGATTTAACTTGGTTTTGACTGAATTTTTGATTGAAACTCGAAGAAGAAGAAGAAGAAGAAGAAGAAGAAGAAGAAGAAGAAGAAGAAGATGTATTGCAGAAATTGTAGATAAATTGTAGATTATTTGTATTCTGCTTGTAGATGCTTTATTTTCTGTTTTCACAAAAAAAAAAAATCTACAAATCTTCTGAAAAAACGCAATTATGTCAAAAATCCCAATTATGCTACAATTGAATGGGAATTGGGATATAAAAATTCAATGTAACCAGTTTGTAGATATTTTGTAGATAAATTGTAGATTATTTGTATTCTAATTGTAGATGCTTTGTTTTCTGTTTTCACAAATCCAAAACGACTAAAACTTCTACAAAATCTTCTGCAAAAAACGCAATTATGTCGAAAATACCAATTAAGCTACAATTGAATGGAAATTGGGATATTAAAATTCAATGTACCCAGTTTGTAGATATTTTGTGGATAAATTGTAGATTATTTGTATTCTGATGGTAGATGCTTTGTTTTCTTTTTTCACAAATCAAAAACAACTAAAACTTCTACAACTCTTCTGCAAAAAACAGTCTACAATTTAGTATAAATGTAGCAATTATGTAGATACCCTTACAAATAATACTGCTTTATACATAACTTAAACTGATTTGTTGTATATTTGTAGAATTTTTGTAGAAAATATACTGAAAGATATGTTCTTTCAGTATATATCTAGCATATTCTCTGTCGCTAATTGATTCTGTTTTCATCTTATCTCTAACTGGAATGGTTCTGATGGATGTTTGAATTGGGAAATGTTAAGGTAAGATTTCCAGTTAATATTACCGAACATTCCCAAGAAATGCAGTATTTATTCATCAAAAGTTGCTACTAATTTTCCATCACAACTAATAGCATCATCTCGAATATATGGAAGAACCAAAAGCAATATTTCGGATTAGGCTTCAACGAGAAACTTATTGCACCGAAGAATGAATATTGGAGGAATCTGCATCCAAGAATGCCTGGATTAAGCACTTCAAATTCTGTTCTCATATAAACAAAGAAGAATTTCAGATTCCTTTAATTAAGGAGTAAAAAACGTACAATTAATTATACCCTTAATTAATTATGGTATAGAATTGATAATTTGGTATACTAAGTGTAATTAAGTCAAAACTTAAATATTGAGGGTAATAAGGTTTCCTATGTGGCACAGGAATGTAAAAATTCCTTTAAAACATAAAAGGTTGTGTACGTATAACCTATGTGAATATTGATCGGCCCAAAGAAAGGTCAATGTTTAACAGAATTATATGTGCATCTTGTGGTACTAAATGTGTGATAATTATTTTTACCTCCTATAGCAAAAGTTGATAGCTTATTTATTTTAAATAAATACCCTTTTAAAAAATTATATTCCATAGCTACCTTTTGATTGTTATAGCCAAATATCTATTTATGGTTACCTCCTACCCTTAAGCCATAAAATACTCTTTGTATTATTTTTCTCTCTCATTCTTTCAAATTTTTCTCCTTCCTCTCTCTCATTAGGGTTCACCAGAGTTTATTAGTGCCCGTATTTTGCAATCTCAATTCACCTACAATTTCATTGTTTCCCCTGGCACTAAATTCCTCCGTCTCTATTTTTATCCGACCGACTACTTTGGATTCAACAAATCTGAATCAGTTTTCTCAATCACTGCTAATCATTATGCCCTCTTGAGTAACTTCAGCGCTTTCCTCACTGTCTCTGCTAGTGACGATGAGGAGTCTTGTAAAGCAATTCGAAAAGAATATGTCGTCAATGTTGATGAAAGTCAAATACATATAACTTTTTCTCCTTCACCAAACTCTTATGCTTTTGTTAATGGGATTGAGATTGTTTCCATGCCAACTGATCTTTGCGCCAAATTTTGAGAGTTTCCAGTCAGAATCGCGGCCCTCTTGACGAGACGACATTAGAATTTTTCTTGAACAAAGACGACGGAGTTTGGGGCTGAGCAACTTGATTTTCTGTTAATATATTTCAATGTGTTTTCATGTATTTCATTGTATTCGTTGTCTTTTTTTTTCCATTGTAATTCAATGTATCTCGTTTTATTCCATGTATTTCATTGTATTTACTGTTTTTTTTCCATTAATTTGAATGCATAACGCTGTATTCTATTTATTTCATTGTATTCACTGTCTCGCTATATGCCATGAATGTATTCATATATATTTTTTTAATTTATATAATATATGTATTCAGATGTATTATATAATTTCTCTGAAAATTGCTATATTTTTGGGGTATTTTTCGGTTGAGAATCTTTTTTATAACTGAAAATACAAAAATTTCTGTGTTATAATTGAGTTTGTTGAGTTATATTAGGAGTCTATTATGTTAATTGATTCACTTTCCTTTTTAAAAGCAGTGTAATCCCCTATTTCACGCCGTGAATACAGTCGAATACAATAATTTGTCCAGCTATAATCCCATGTTTCACTCTATGAATACAGTCAAATACACTCGAATACAACAACTGATTAGCTGGACTTACCTGATTCACGCCTATTTTTGCTACTGTATTCATGAATACAATAGCTTAAATACATCTTATAACCACAAAAAAAATCTATAATTCGTAATATAGCAAATTGTATCTATAGATGGCTAATTACTACTAAAAGATAGTGCTTTATGAAAATTTCTCTAATTATTTTATTGTACATGTGGATAGTAAATTGGCCCAAATGAAGATTTATTATTTGATATGTTCTTTATTATCAGCGTTTGATCACTACACCAAGATACCACTTACAAGTTAATATTCTGTCCAAAGATGAAATATTAATGGAGAGCCCGGTACCTTGAGATGGGGTTTACCTTTATTCAAATTTATTTTAGTTTTGATTTTAAGTATTATGTGAGCTTATTTCGTTAGTTTCTGTTCTCTGATATAGATGAAATTACTCCTACAAATATTACTGCCAATATCAATTCAATTCCTATGTTGAATGGTACGAACTTCAAGTCATGGCAAGAGAATCTCAACATAGTTCTCGGAATCATGGATCTCGACCTTGTGTTAAGGGTTTATTCTCCACCACCTCTCGCAGATTAGAGTACCTCTAATTAAAAGAGGGAGATGGAAACATGGGAGAGATTAAATCGCATGTATATAATGATCATGAAGAAAGCCATTCTAGAAATATTCAGGGGTACTATGTCCGACAAGGTTAAGACGACTAAAGAATATATGGCTGAAATTGAAAAAAAAAGTATTTGTCAAGAGTGAAAAGGCTCAGATTGGTACAATCTTGACAAGTCTGATTTCAATGAGGTATCAAGGCAAAGGTAATATCAGGCAGTACATCATGGAAATGTATCATCTTGCTTCTAAGTTGAATGCACTTAAATTTGACATCTCTGAGGACTTGCTAGTGCATTTGGTTTTGATATCCCTTCCATCACAGTTTAGCCAGTTTAAGGTGATCTATAATTGTCATAAAGAGACTTGGTCTCTGAATGAGCTCATCTCACATTGTTTTTAGGAAGAGGATAGACCGAAGTAAGAAAAGAAAGAAAATGATCACCTAACCGTTGTGCTTAAGGACAAAGGACAAGAAGAGAAAGAATAAGAAAGTTGCGGATACAACAATACAAAAGAAACAACACCAGGAGCCAACTACAAATGATTGTTTCATTTGTAAAGCTGCAATTCATAAGAAGAAGGATAGCACCAACTATCATGCATGGCGTGCAAGGAAAGGTACACCTCTTAATTTTATTTGTTCTAAGATTAATTTGACTTCGGTACCAAGACACCGATGGTGGATAGATTCCGGTAACAAATCACATCACTGTGTCAATGCAAGGTTGCCTTAACTATCGAAAGCCTAATGATGGTGAAAGATACATCTACGATGGTGACGGCAAGTCAATGGAAGTCGAAGCAATTAAAACTTTTAGATTATTGTTAAGAACCGATTTTATTTGAATTTGAACGAGACTTATGTTCCACCATTTTTTAGATGGAATTTGATTTTTGTTTCTATATTAGACAAGTTTGATTATTTTTATTCGTACAAAAAAAATCTCTTTTGTAATTCAAAATCGGTTGGTCCTGATTCTGTATCAGGTTACAATAATCTATACTTACTTGATGTGATTGCTTCGTTCGATGAACCTTGCATGTTAACATAACTGGTAATAAGGATAAATTAACCATCTAGTAGTCAGTTTCTTTATGGCACAAGAGATTAGGTCATATCTCTAAAGGAGAATTAAGAGACTTCTGTCTAATAATATTTTTATTTCCTTAATTTTTCAGAATTTTTATCCCACTACTAAGACTACCTTCTCCAATAATATGAGATTCTTTGAGGATGTTGAGTTTGCGGAGGGAGAGAGAGTTATGGACATTGTCTTTGAAGAGAAACATATTGAAATTCCTCTAATTGTTATTGTAAATGCTCAAGAACAACTTTCTATACCTAACATTATTCAAGAAACAAATATGGATCGAAGACAATATCATTCAGCCTGTCCTTCAAGAAGTAGTTCCTAAAGAACAAACTCTAAAAACTCAAGAATAAATTTTAATAAAGAAAATCATCTCTGGACTTATGAAAGAGTCTCATTAATAGAATTACTAATTTCTTCAAGTTATTATCTCAGTTTTTGAGATAAATCTTGTTAATTATTGTGTATACCACAAGTTTAGTGGGGGGTAAGTTTATTTTTTAATTTTGTGATGTATGGTCAGCTTTGTATGCATCTGAATATTTTATTTAATTTAGGGATGTTGGGTAGATATTTAAACAATTTATAAACTTATCTTTTGAAAGAGCTTAAAGGTTCAAAAGGTAATTACAGAGAATAATATTTGTTGCTCACATAAAGGAAGTCAAAAAAGTTAAAGATAATCAGGTATTCGGATATCGACTTCATTAGATACTGATATAATATGACATACTTGGTTGATGAGATATATAAGGAAGAGTGTTAAAACGAACACTCATAGCTCTTTTCACGATGGCAAGTAATTCATAACATTATGTAGCATATGATTATGCAATATGATTGACGAATTTTGTCATTGACTGCGAATCAATGGAAAAAGTTGAAAGGATACTTAAGTTATTTTTTGACAATAAGCTATCAGTCTTGTATTCCAATAACAACTTGTGTTAGGTAAAGTCAAAGCACATTGACATAAAGTTCCTGGTTGTTAAGAAAAAAGTTCAGAGTGGTTAGGTGTCTATAGAACATATTAGTACAAACTCCATAGTCATGGATCCACTTACTAAGGGACTACAACCCAATGTTCTTCATGGGCAAACTGCTCATATGGGTGTCATGTCATTTAAGGATTTTCGGTTTCAGTGGGAGTTTATAACCATTTAAATGTTCTTTACATACACAATTTGGATTTCGGTTTAAGATTTCATGTTACGGTTTCAGTTTAAGAGCATTTGAGGTTATTTCTGCAGAAATAAAGTATTCGTGTAATTTTCAATCTAACTTGTTTTTTCAGTTGGACCAATTGAAAACAGGCATGCTTGGATCACATTGCATGTAATTTTCACGCTACACATCCATACTCGATCTATGTCATTTGGTTATGTTAGTATTCGTGATCAAGAAAGGTTTAGTTACGATTAATGAACGAAGGCTGCCTTGGTTCAATATTGGCATGATTGATAGACGAGATTGTTCGAAGGTACTTTAGTTTATGATAGCAAATATTTTGTGCTCATAAGGTGACATACAATTATAGAGTTATATGTGTAGTCCAAGTGGGAGATTGTTAGAATTTATGGACTTGCACATATATTGTATTAAGAATAATTGTGTTACTATCACTATAAGGTTGACCTAAATTAAAGTGATCTACTAAGGTTTACAGTCTTTTTTTGGTAACTAAATAATTTTATTACCAAGTAATATTTACACATTGGTTCTCTTCATAGCTTGATCTGGACATAAGTCCCAGATTCAGCTATCTCTTCCTTTCCCGCTACTCCTATCTATTCTTAACTGTCTACATATCTATATGAACAATAGGATAGTAGTTCAGTTCTAGTAACCTTCTCTTCAAACGTTGCTTCAAATTCTCTCTATAATGTATCTCTTGTGTTAACAGTCGAGTGATTGTTTCAGCATTCCTTTGTGTTGCCTGAAAGACTCGTGCATTCCTCTCTTGCCATATATAATATATGCTTCCAGCTAGCGTCATCCTGTAAATTTCAGCATTAGGACTTCTGCCATTACAGTGTTGTTCAGCCCATTTCAATTCTTGATCCCATGTCATCGCCTGTCTATGAACCCTCTACCATTCCAACATTGCTGTCCAGATTTGTGTTAAAAGTGGACATTTGAAGAATAGATGATCAATAGTTTCTTCTTCTATGTGACACAGTGGGCAGGAATCATCTTCCACACAACCCCATCTCCTTAATCTGTCTCTTTTTTGTAGTCTTCTATGTGCAGCCAAGAATAAAATGAATATCCATTTAGGTAGCCTAGTATTGTTGCATATCAACCTTCTCCATGGAACCTTGCTAAACTCTCCTCGCAACTTCTAGTACATAGCCTTGGTTGGGAATTTTTCCATTCTGAATACCTCTTCTTCTGAGTAACCAGCTTTTTCAAAGTATTTCTTCGCTTTAAATATCTTATGGATCGCTCATGATGCTTGCTTTGGCTTATCTCCCCACACTTAATTATATTTCTTATAGTATATATGAACCCACATTTTGGCTTTGTTCTTGCATAAATTCCATAGTAGCTTGCAGATGGCAGCTTTAACCATACGCCTATGTCTAACAAGTTCAATCCACCTGCTGCTCTTGGCCAACACAATCTGTCCCAGGCTAGGAGTGCTTTCTTTGTGACCTCCATAGCTCTTGTCCATAGAAATCTTCTACACATGCTTTCAATCAAATGAATTAGTTTTTTGGGCAGTAGGAATATCTGAGACCAAAACACTTGAATGGAGAATAGTACACTCTTAATAAGTTGGACTCTTCCTGCATAAGAGAGGAACTTAGTAGTCCAAGACTGTATTCTCCCTACCAAGTTCTCAATTAGAGGCTGACATTGCACCAGTGATAGCCTTTTAGTACTGAAAGGTACCCCCGGGTATCTCACTGGAAGGGTCCCCTTGGAGAATCCTAGCATTTGCAGTATTTCCTATCGTATGTCATCCCAGACTCCTCCAACATAGGTGGAACTTTTTTTCAGTATTGGAAACTAATCCTGAAGCTTGTGAGAATTCTTGGAAGCATTGATACAATAACTGCACTGATATATAGTATCACCTCTACAAAATAGTAACAGATCATCAGCAAAACTAAGTTGAATTATGTTCAGCTTGGAACACTTTGGGTAATAGTTAAAATTTGGATTCATCTTTAATGTCTTCAACAGTCTGGTGAAGTACTCCATAGCCAATACAAATAGGTACGGAGACAAAGGATCACCCTGTCTCAGCCCCTTTTTAGCAGGGAAAGGTGTTGAATGCTGCCCATTGATGATGATGGAATACGAGACACTCCTCACACATCTCATAATCCAGCGAACAAACTTCCCTAGCATTTGCAGACTACTTAGGACTTGCTCCATATAATCCCATTCAATAGGGTCATAGGTTTTCTTCATATCCACTTTCAACATGCATCTTGGTGATAATGTTTTCCTACCTTATCCTTTAACAAGTTCATGACTCATTATTATGTTGTCATTTATCAATCTTCCAGGCACAAATGCAAAGTGACTTTTATCTACTATATCATCCATTATGCCTTGTAATCCGTTAGTTATCACCTTCGAGATGACTTTGTAGATGAGAATGCAGCAAGATATTGGTCTGAATTCAGTATTTCTGGTTGGATTTGTTACCTTAGGAATCAGGGTCACTGTTGTACAACTGATAGGCTGGTACAAGTTGTCTATTGAGAAGAACTCCATCACTGCATCTGTTATCTTGTCTGCAACCATATGCCATGCTTTTTTGAAGAAAAGTACATTGAACCCATCACATCCAGGTGCTTTACTATCACTAATACCCAGTAGAGCCTTGTATATTTCCTTTCGATACTGCTGTTACCAACTGTAATTGTTGTTGTCTACTCACCATTGGATTATCCCTCATAACCACTAGATTAATAACATGTAATCTTTTAGCTGCTGAATCCAATAGTTGTTTATAGAACCCAATCACTTCCTCTTCAATCTCTTGTTTTGTTTGTATTACTTCCCCATTGCTCCTTATTAAGGTCTTGATCTTGTTCTGGGAGTATCTACCTGTCATGACCCAAGTTCGCCCTCCGTGAACTGTCGCGACGGCACCTAGTCTCTATGATTAGGTAAGCCTAACAATTGCGGAAAAGAACCAAAATGTGGAAAAACTGATAAAAGCTGAAGATAACAAATATACTAGTGTAAAATGCCGCTCGGCATATACCGATACAAGATCTCAAAAACTGAACAATTCCCAAAACCCGGAATCTCATGAAATCACAAGCTATGAATACTACATTGTGCTCTAACTCCAGAATGTCTAAACAAAAGTACATATAGAAGGGCTAATACTATAAGAGAGAATGGAAAGGGACTCCTCGGTCTGTGGACGCGGCAGATATACCTTGAAGTCTCTCGTGAATCACCTCGCCTCAAGAGTAGTAGGGCTGAGTTGGAATAACTGGATCTGCACATGAAAAACATGCACAGGAAGGGCATGAGTACACCACAGCGGCACTCAGTAAGTGCCAAGCATAACCTCGGTCGAGTAGTAACGAGGAAGGTCAGGGCCCTACTGATTATAGCTGAAAACAAGGTAAAACAATACAGAATACGACAATATAATTAAATGCTAACAGTAAGAAGCATCACAGGATAATAAGAATAACAACAACTATAACAGAGACAAAATAATTACAAAAGGAATACAGCTCAACACAGAGATAACAACCGGGTATCTCTCAGTATCCCGAGGATCTCTTAGTATCCTCAATATGTGTACTAGGGATCTCTCAGTATCCCGAGGATCTCTTAGTATCCTCAATATATATATATATATATATATATATATATATATATATATATATATATATATATATATATATATATATATATATATACTGGGGATCTCTCGGTATTCCAAGGATCTCTTAGTATCCTCAATATACGTACTGAGATTCTCTTGGTATCTTGCACTATAGTCCAAATCAGTATAGGTAGAAGGGATCTCCCATAGTAAAAATCCGTAGTCCCAAAGTAAACAAGCAGGGGGATCTCCCGGGATACCGTCCCGTAGTCCCAAAGTAAACACACAGCAGCCACACGAAGAATACTCAATTCAGTTCAAATATCATACCAAGGTAAAAAACATTTATTTCTAACCTAGCATGCCACACATAATCCAAGTAAGGCAGTTTGGGCAAATAAAGCAATTAAGGCAATTAGATATCCTTCCCTAAGCTAACAGTAGGCATAAATTGCAAATAGTATAAGCAGAAAGGAAACACAACTAGAGTTACTTAATGAAAACAGGATTTTCAACAATTAGCACAAGTACGCACTCGTCACTCACGTACAAGGTTAGCCAAGCCACTTACCTCGAACCGGCTCAAAATCAACCCGAAACCACGCTCTTGCCATGAGTACTCGACTCCAAATGGCCCAAATCTATTCAAATCAATTGCATAATATAAATAAAACTTCAAGTATCTGATTCCACTAATTAATTCTAAGCTAATACGCGAAATTAGGAAAAATGACCAAAACGCCCTCCGAGCCCATGTCTCGGAATCGGGTAAAATTTACAAATTCAGAATCCTCATACTCTCATTAGTTCATTTATACCAAAATTATTCCAATCCGACATCAACATCTAGATCAAAACCCCAAAATTAGGCCTAAGAACTTTTCTCCACTTTTCCTCAATTTTTCATCCCAAATCCGAAATTGAATGACAAAACTAAGATTAGATTATAGGAATACAACTAGAAAGGGATTAGGAATCGTTACCCACTAATTTCCTCTTCAAAATCCTTCCAAAATCGCCCTCAACCGAGCTCCAAATTGATTTTTCCAAGTTTTTAATTTAACCCTCGATTCTGCCCCTTTTCTGACTAGTGAAACCGTATCTACGGCTCTGGGATCGTACCTGCGGTCGCGCTTCTGCAGAACTCAAGTCGCATCTGCGACGCTTCATTAAAGATCAATTTTCGCACCTACAGCTCCTTTACCGCACTTGCGGTTTCGCAGGTGCGTTCGCCATTTTGCACCTGCGGTTTGCTGGAGCCTGGCCAATCTCGCTTCTGCGGTCTCTCAGCCGCTTTTGCGGCGCCGCACCTGTGGTCCCATTCACGCAGGTGCAGTTATGACAGGTTCAGCAACCTCAAATTCTTCCTAAGTCCAATCCAACTCTCGTTAAGCACCCAAAACTCACCCGAGGCCCCCGGTACCTCAACCAAACATGCCAACCAATCCTAAAACATCATTCAAACTTGTTCTAACCTTCGGAACGCTCAAAACAACGTCAAAACACCAATTTAACATCGGATTCAAGCCTATGAATTCCAAAAACTTCCAATTTACGCTTTCGATCAAAAAGTCTGTCAAACCTCGTCCGAATGACCTGAAATTTTTCAAGCACGTCACATTCAACACTACAGAGCTACTCAACTTCCCGAATTCCATTTCGTCCTCGATATCAAAATCTCACTATCGAACCGGAAACTTCAAAAATTCAACTTTCGGCGTTTCAAGCCTAAATAACTACGGACCTCCAAACACAATCCGAGCACGCTCTTAAACCTCAAATCACCAACGGAGCTAACAGAACCAACGAAATTCCATTCCGAGCCTTCTTCACCCTGTTCTGACTATGGTCCAAATTCTAAAACATAAAGTCTCATTTAGGGACTAAGTGTCCCAAAACACTGCGAAACTCAAATTAAATCCCCCCGGCGACTTAAAATAGAAGAAACAAACACGGGGAATGTAGTTAATAGGTATCGGGGCGTTAATTCTTAAAACGATCGGCCAGGTCGTTACATCCTCCACAGTTAAACATTCGTTTGTCCTTGAACGAGCACAGAGACATACCTGAAGTAGTGAATAGATGAGGGTAACGGCTGCGCATATCCTGCTCGGTCTCCCGAGTCTCCTCCTCGACCGGCTGACCCCCCACTGAACCTTCACAGATGCAATGTTCTTTGACCTCAGCATTCGAATCTGCCTATCCAATATCGCCACTGGCTCCTCAACATAAGATATATCCTTGTCCAACTGGACTGAACTTAAATCCAAGACGTGCGACAGATCATCGTGATACTCCAGAGCATCGAAACATGAAATATCGGATGAACTCCTGCCAAGCTAGGAGGTAAGGCAAGCTCATAAGCTACCTCCCCAACACGCCTCAATATCTCAAAAGGGCCAATAAACCTCGGACTCAAACTTCCGTTTCTTTCAAATCTCATAACGCCTCATAGGCAAAACACCGAAGCAGAACCCGCTCTCTAACGATGTAGAAACATCACGAAGCTTCCGGTCCGCATAACTCTTCTGTCTGGACCGGGCTGTGCGAAGTCTATCCTGAATCACCTTAACCTTCTCTAAAGCATCCTGTAACCAGTCGGTGCCCAATAATCTAGCCTCACCCCGGCTCGAACCAACGCACCAGAGATCTACACCGCCTACCATATAAAGCCTCATACGGTGCCATCTGAATGCTGGACTGATAACTGTTGTTGTAGGCAAACTCCCCCAACGGCAAGAACTGATCCCAAGACCCTCCAAACTCAATCACACACGCAGGGAGCATATCCTCAAGAATCTGAATAGTGCGCTCGGAATGTCCATTCGTCTGAGGGTGAAATGCTGTGCTCAACTCCATCCGAGTACCTAACTCATGCTGTACAACGCTCTAGAACCGCGATGTGAACCGAGTACCTCTATCTGAAATGATGGAAACTGGAATACCATGCAGACGGACAATCTCCCGGATATAAATCTCCGCCAACCGCTCCGAAGAATAGGTAGTACTCATAGGAATGAAATGCGCGGACTTGGCCAGCCGATCCACAATCACCCAAAAGGCATCGAACTTCCTTGAAGTCCGTGGGAGCCCAACTACGAAGTCCATGGTGATCCGCTCCCACTTCCACTCCGGAATCTCTATCTGCTGAAGCAATCCACCCAGCCTCTCGTGCTCATACTTCACCTGCTGACAATTAAGGCACCAAGCTACAAACCCAACCATATATTTCTTCATCCGCCTCAACCAATAGTGCTGTCTCAAATCCTGGTACATCTTTGCGGCACTCGGATGAATGGAATACCGCGAACTATGGGCCTCTTCTAGAATTAACTCCCGAAGCCTATCAACATTGGGTACACAAACTCGACCCTGCATCCTCAATACCCAATCATCACCAATAGTCACATCTCTGGCATCGCCATGCAAAACTTTGTCCTTGAGGATAAGCAAATGAGGGTCATCAAACTGACGCTCCTAGATACGACCAAACAAGGAAGATAGAGACCACGCAAGCTAGAACCGGACCGGTCTCCGAATGATCCAATCTCACAAACTGGCTAGCTAGGGCCTGAACATCTATCGCCATGGGCCTCTCTGCTGCTGGTAAATAAGCCAAACTCCCCAAACACTCTACTCGGCGGCTCAAAGCATCAGCCACCACGTTGGCCTTGCCCGGGTGATACAAAATAGTGATATCATAGTCCTTCAGCAGCTCTAGCCATCTCCTCTGACGCAAATTAAGGTCCTTCTGCTTGAACAGATGCTGCAAACTCCAGTGATCAGTATAAATCTCACAAGGAACACCGTACAAATAATGATGCCAGATCTTCAAGGCGTGAACAATAGCACCTAACTCGAGATCATGGATAGGATAATTCTTCTCATGAACCTTCAACTGTTTTGACGTGTAGGCAATCACCCTACCGTCCTGCATCAATACCGCTCCAAGGCCAACCCTCGAGGCATCACAATAGACAGAATAAGACCCCGAACATGTAGGCAATATCAAAACTGGGGCTGTAGTCAAAGCTATCTTGAGCTTCTGAAAGCTCTCCTCACACTCTTCCGTCCACTGGAACGAAGCACCCTTCTGGGTCAGCTTGGTCATAGGTGCTGCAATAGATGAAAATCCCTGAACAAATCAACGATAATAACATGCCAAGCCAAGAAAACTGCGGATCTTTGTAGCTGATGATGGTCGGGGCCAACTCTCCACTGCCTCCACTTTCTTCGGATCCACCTGAATACCCTCACTCGAAACCACGTGACCCAAGAATGCCATGGAATCCAACCAAAACTCATATTTCGAGAACTTACCATATAGTTTCTTCTCTCTAAAAGTCTAGAGCACTATCCTCAGGTGCTGCTCATGATCTTCCCGACTCCGGGAATATACCAGAATGTCGTCAATAAAGACAATGACGAATGAATCAAGATATGGGCGGAATACACTGTGCATCAAATGCATGAAGGCTGCTGGGGCATTGGTCAGCCCAAATGACATAACAAGGAACTCGTAATGACCATACCGAGTCCTGAAGGCAGTCTTCGGGATATCTGGCTCCCGAATCCTCAACTGATGATAGCCTGAACACAAGTCAATCTTAGAAAACACACAAGCACCGTGTAACTGATCAAATAGGTCATCAATGTGAGGCAAAGGATAACAGTTCTTCACTGTAACCTTGTTCTACTGGTGATAATCAATACACATACGCATAGACCCATCCTTCTTCTTCACAAAAAAGACAGGGGCACCCCAAGGTGATACACTGGGCCGAATGAAACCCTTATCAAGCAATTCCTGTAATTGCTCCTTCAACTCCTTCAACTCAAGAGGAGCCATACAGTATGGAGGAATAGAAATGGGCTGAGTGCCCAGCAACAGATCAATGCCAAAATTAATATCTCTATCGGGCCGCATGCCTGGAAGATTAGCTGGAAACACATCAGGGAAATCCCGTACTACTGGGACTGAATCAACCGTAGGGGTATCAATACTAATATCTCTCACATAAGCTAGATACGCGTCACACCCCTTCTCAACCATACTCTGAGCCTTAAGGAAAGAAATAACTCTACTAGAAGTATGATCTAAGGTACCCCTTCACTCTACTCGCGGTATACTTGGCATAGCCAGCGTCACGGTCTTTGCGTTACAATCAAGAATAGCATAATGGGGCGACAACTAGTCCATGCCTAGAATAACATCAAAGTCTACCATGCTGAGCAATAACAAATCGGCTCTGATCTCAAAACCACTAAGAGCAATCAAACACAACCGATAAACGTGGTCCACAATAAGAGAATCTCCAACGGGAGTAGAAACATAAACAGGAGAACTCAAGGAATCCCGAGATACGCCCAAATACGAGGCAAAATAAGAGGACATATAAGAATAAGTAGAGCCTGAATTTGATGCATCTCTATGACAGACCAAGATAGTATCTGGCCTGGCCTCCCCCTCAAGGGCGACCTCTACCTCCCCGACCTCCACCTCTAGCTGGCTGAGCGGGTGGGGTAGCAACTGGTGCTGTGATCATAACCTGAGAACCCTGCGGGGTGCGTTGTGGCTGAGAAGTCTATGGAGGTGCAGCCCTCCCAAGTCTAGGGCAATCCCTCACCACATGGCATGTGTCACCACACTCAAAACAAGCTTTGGGAGGAAATGGAGGCTGTGATTGGCTCAGGCTAGGTCTGCTGGACTGACCGCTGGAAGCACCCCGCGCAGGAAGCGCACTAGATACTGGAGGTGCAAAATAAGGCTCATAGGTCTAGGAGGAGCTGGAATACCACTGGCTGCTGGAAGAGCCGAATGAACAGGGCGACTCAAATAGCCCCTACCACGACGAGCTAAAGCTGGGGCACGGGCACCAGAATAATGGCCCGACTCTCGAGACCTCTTGGCCTCCCTCTCCTCTCTGTCCCGAGCATGCAGACCCTCTACTCTCCTAGCAATGCTCACCACCTGCTGATAAGAAATATCCATCACCATTTCTCGAGCCATACTAGACCTGATGCTGGGAATGAGCCCCTCAATAAACCGGCGGACCTTCTCACGAACAGTAGAAATCGGAGCTGGTGCATGTCTAGCCAAGTCGGTGAAACAGACCGCATACTCCGAGACAGTCATAGTACCCTGGCGCAAATGCTCAAACTCTACGCGCCAAGCGTCCCTGAGGCTCTGTGGAACATACTCTCTCGTGAACAAATCTGAAAACTGAGCCCACGTTTGGGAAGCTGCCTCATCCGGACTGTCTAACTCATAAGCACGCCACCACTGATTGGCGGCACCTCGAAGCTGGAAGGTAGTGAAGGAAACCCCGCTCGATCCTGATATACCCATGGTACGGAGGATACGGTAGCACTCCTCTAGCAATCCAAGAGCATCATCTGAGGCTAGTCCGCTGAATGTAGGAGGCTGATACTTCTTGAACCTCTCAAGCCTCTTCTGCTCCTCCTCTGAAGCTACTGCCCTCTCCTCGGGCTGATCTGGGGCTACCGGCTGTACAGGAATAATCTCTGGGACCCGATCAACGTGCAATCGCTGCTCAGGAGTGCGGGCGGCGGGAGTCTGTGCTCCTCCCCCGGCCTGGGATGTAGCTGCAACAAGGGGAAGCAACCCTGCCTGAGCTAGAGTGGTGTACATAGTCATAAACTGCACCGGAGTCTCCTGGAGTACTGGAGTAGTAGTAGCAGTAGCCGTATCAGGTGTCTGGACTTCGGCTAGAACTGCTGGTGGCACCTCGGTGGTAGCTCGCGCGGGTGCTCTGGCTGCACCACGTGCGCGTCCTCGGCCTCTACCCGGCCCCAGCCTCTGACGGCTCTAGTAGGGGTCGCGGGTGCCTGATCATCTCGAGTAGCCGTGTCCTCACCATCTATGAGAGAATAGAAGAATGAAGATTAGAATTGTGATATCAAAAATCTCACACGACAAGGAAATCATATAAAGTGGAACTTTCCTAACAGTTACATAGCCTCTCGTAGATAAGTACAGGCGTCTCCGTACCGATCCGCGACAATCTAATAAACCCGCTTGTGATTCATGACTCCTATGAACCTAGAGCTCTCATACCAACTTGTCACGATCCAAGTTCGCCCTCCGTGAACAGTCACGACGACACCTAGTCTCTACGACTACGTAAGCCTAAGAATTGCGGAAAAGTACTAAAATGCGGAAAAACTGATAAAAGCTGAAGATAACAAATATAGTAGTGTTTAAAATGCCGCTAGGCATATATCGATACAAGAACTCAAAAATTGAACAATTCCCAAAACCCGGAATCTCATGAAATCACAAGCTATGAATACTACATTGTGCTCTAACTCCAGAATGTCTAAACAAAAGTAAATACAGAAGGGCTAAGAGAGAATGGAAAGGGACTCCTCGGTGTGCGGACGCGGCAGATATACCTCGAAGTCTCTGGTGAATCACCTCGCCTCAAAAGTAGTAGGGCTGAGTTGGAATACCTGGATATGCATATGAAAAACATGCGCAGGAAGGGCATGAGTACACCACAGCGGTACTCAGTAAGTGCCAAGCCTAACCTCGGCCGGGTAGTGCCGAGGAAGGTCAGGGCCCTACTGATTATAGCTGAAAAAAGAGGTAAAATAGTATAGAATACGACGATATAATTAAATGCTAACAGTAAGAAGCATCACAGGATAATAAGAATAACAACAACTATAACAGAGATAAAATAATTACAAAAGGAATACCGCTCAACATAGAGATAACAACCGGGGATCTCTCAGTATCCCGAGGATCTCTTAGTATCCTCAATATGTGTTCTGGGGATCCCTAAGTATCCCGAGAATATATATATATATACTGGGGATCTCTCGGTATCCCGCACTACAGTCCAAATCAGTATAGGTGCACGGGATCTCCTGGAATACAAATCCGTAGTCCCAAAGTAAACAAGCAGGGGGATCTCCCGAGATACCGTCCCGTAGTCCGAAAGTAAACACACAGCAGCCACACGAAGAATACTCAATTCAGTTAAAATATCATACCAAGGTAAAAAACAGGTATTTCTAACCTAGCATGCCACATATAATCCAAATAAGGCAGTTTGGGCAAATAAAGCAATCAAGGCAATTAGACATGCTTCTCTATGCTAACAGCAGGCATAAATTGCAAATAGTTTAAGCAGGAAAGGAAACGCAATTAGAGTTACTTAATGAAAACAGGATTTTCAACAATTAGCACAAGTATGCACTGGTCACCTCACGTACAAGGCATTTCAAATATCAACAATACCAAATCCTAAGGGGAGTTTTCCCCACACAAGGTTAGGCAATCCACTTACCTCGAACCGGCTCAAAATCAACTCGAAACCATGCTCTTGCCACGAGTACTCGACTCCAAATGGCCCAAATCTATTCAAACCAATTGCATAATATAAATAAAACTTCAAGTATCTGATTCCACTAATTAATTCTAAGCTAATACGCGAAATTAGGAAAAATGACCAAAACGCTCCCCGGGCCCACGTCTCGGAATCGGGTAAACTTTACAAATTTAGAATCCTCATACTCTCATTAGTTCATTTATACCAAAATTATTCCAATCCGACATCAATATCTAGATCAAAACCCCAAAATTAGGCCTAAGAACTTTTCTCCACTTTTCCTCAATTTTACCTCCCAAATCCGAAATTGAATGACAAAATTAAGATTAGATTATAGGAATACAACTAGAAAGGGATTAGGAATCGTTACCCACTGATTTCCTCTTCAAAATCCTCCCAAAATCGCCCTCAACCGAGCTCCAAATCGATTTTTCCAAGTTTTGAACTTAACCCTCGATTCTGCCCTTTTTCTGACCAGTGAAATCGCATCTGCGGCTCTGGGATTGCACCTGCGGTCCCTCTTCTACGGAACTCAAGTCGCATCTTCCACGCTTCATTAAAGATCAAATTTCACACATGCGGCTCCTTTACCACACCTGCGGTCTCGCAGGTGCGTTCGCCATTTCGCACCTGCGATTTGCTGGAGCCTGGCCAATCTCGCTTCTGCGGTCTCTCAGCCGCTTATGCGGCGCCGTACCTGCGGTCCCATTCACGCAGGTGCGGTTATGACTGGTTCAGCAACCTCAAATTCTTCCTAAGTCCAATCCAACTCGCGTTAAGCACCCAAAACTCACCCGAGGCCCCCGGGACCTCAACCAAACATGCCAACCAATCCTAAAACATCATTCAAACTTGTTCTAACCTTCGGAACGCTCAAAACAACGTCAAAACACCAATTTAACATCGGATTCAAGCCTACGAATTCCAAAAACTTCCAATTTACGCTTTCGATCAAAAAGTCTGTCAAACCTCGTCCGAATGACCTGAAATTTTTCAAGCACGTCACATTCAACACTACAGAGCTACTCAACTTCCCGAATTCCATTTCGACCTCGATATCAAAATCTCACTATCGAACCGGAAACTTCAAAAATTCAACTTTCGGCATTTCAAGCCTAAATAAGCTACGGACCTCCAAAACACAATCCGAGCACGCTCTTAAACCTCAAATCACCAACGGAGCTAACGGAAACAACAAAATTCCATTCCGAGGCCGTCTTCACCCTGTTCCGACTACGGTGCAAATTCTAAAACTTAAAGTCTCATTAAGGGACTAAGTGTCCCAAAATGCTCCGAAAATCAAATTAAATCCTCCTGACGACTCACAATGGAAGAAACAAACACGGGGAATGCAGTTAATAGGGGATCGGGGCGTTAATTCTTAAAACGACCGGCCGGGTCGTTACACTACCTTTCATGCTTGCAAAGAAGTAGGAAGTGTTAGCATCTCCTAACTTTAATCACTGTACTCTCGACTTTTGTTTCATGATACTTTCTTCCACCCTCAGCCACTTCTCCAGTTGCATCTTTATGTCCTTTTCTACTCTAACCATATTCACAGGTTGTCCAGGCCTCCTCATTTATTCCTGCAACTCACATAATTGTTTCATGCACTGTTTAATCTTGTCTTCTACGACATTATACTCTATATTATTCAGCTTTTTCATAGCTTGTTTCACTCTTTTCAATATTTTCCATACATCTTTCATGGTATTGTCTTTATTACTCCCTTGCCATGCTCCACAAACTAGAACTAGGAAGTCTTTGTGTTCAGCTAGATGATTTATAAACTTGAAAGGTTTGGGAACTTTCTCTTCATTATCTTCTAATGTAACATTCAGAGGTGAGTGGCATAACATCCTGGATCCATTGCCCATACCTCCAGATATTGAATTTTTAGCATCCACTCAATATTGACCAAAGCTTTGTCTATTTTGCTATACGTGTGCTCATTTGTCCATGTAAAGTTCCTTCTATTGGTCCTCATTTCAACCAAAGCAGTATCATCTATGAAACTATTGAAATCTCTCACCTCCAATTCTTGTACAGGATTCCCAATTGGCCTATCCTCCTCTGACCTGATGTCATTGTAGTCTCCCATGATTAGCCATGGGCCTTGTTACCTAATATTTATATCAACTAAGTCTCTCCGCAAGTATCTCCTATCTTCCAATGTATGCAAGCCATAGACTGCTGTGAGTACGTAATTTTTGCCTCACATGAACTACTCCTACAGAATTCCAAAGAATTAGATTTTTTCTTTTAATTATTTGTTATTTCAGGAATTATTGTTGAATTTTTCTAATTGTTTCCATGTTTGTGCGCATGTTTAATTCTTTTAATTTCATAAAAATACAAAAATACATTGCATTTGCATTTAGGATTTAATTTTATATTTTTTAGATTAATTAGTAAATTAGTTTGTTTTACAAAAATAGAAAAAAAATCACAAAAAATAACTCATTTTTTGCATTTTTAATTTTTAGCTTCGAATCTGTTCATGCAAGGCTACTTCTCCGGGTTTCCTGGGTATTCAAGGTTGGTTTATCACAAAATAATGGTGTTCGCTTGTTCTTGACAAAGAACAAGCGATTGGCATTATTCTGGGCTAAATCAGAATGTCTCCGGTTTATTTCGAGTTTAATCGGTAAGTTTCCTTCATTTTTTATGTCCATCTCCGTTGGTTTCATCATCTGCTCCTCCCTCTTTCTTTTAATTTTCTTTAAGTTTAGTTTTCTTCTGATGAATTTGGTGAATTTCATTTCAACTTCTGATTTTCGGTTTTCTATGTTTGTTTTCTTTAAAATTTTCGTTAATTTTGTTGGTTTATGCATTCTACCTGTTTAGCTTCTGATTTTTGTTTTAGTTCGATATCCAGCCCAGTGGGATTTTGTGTTAATTTGGTCGTTCATTTAATTATAGCTCATTAGTTTAGTTTAAAAAAAAAAGAAATCAGTCATTTAGTTATATTTTTTTTAGTTTTAAAGCATCCAAGTCATTATTTTCTTCTGTTCCTCATTGAATTACCAATTGGATTTCTGATTTGGTTTGGGCTTTAGGTTTAATTTGAATCCAGTTTCAATGGGGTAGCCCATTCATCATGTTTAGTTATTGGGTCAATTTGACCCATTTGGGTTCACTGAAGTAATTTTCAGGGATTTAAGGGGTAGTCTAGGAATTTTATTTTGGAGAATCTTTAATAACTGAATGTGAAGCTGCCTAGAAGGTGGGGATTGGGACTATTTTAGAAAGTTGATTTTCAAGCTAAGGACATAAGAGCAAAAAAGAAAATTCCAAAAGGATTAAAGTGCAAAAACTAAATTCATTCTTGCTGCCCTAAGTCTTGCCTATAAAGGCATTCTTTCTTCACTCACAAGTCAGAGAAATTGAGAGATTAAAAAACACTGAAAAGTGAGAAAACGACTGGGTCTTTTCCAAGCTCTAAACACTGAAATTTTGCTGAAAATTTGGTTTCTGGCTTCTTGTTTTTATTTCCTTTTGGTTAATTAGAATTTCTGAAAGATCAAAATCAAGTAGCTGGGTTTTTGTTTGGTATTCCTGGGTAAAAATGGTTTGAGTTTTGGGTTTAAAAGTCTGGTTTAAGCTGCTGTTAGGACAATGTTTCATTGCTGGTTCTTAAGCTGATTTCTGCTGCTGCTGATTGCTGATTCTTCACTTCTTTTGTTTCCTTTTTTATTTCCAGGTATCATTCTGCACCTTGGTTAATCTGTGAAGTGTGAATGTGCAATTGAATATGGACACATAATGGAAGATTCGTGTTATTGGACTTTTGTTCCCCTGTTGCTTCTTTTCATTCATATACTGTATTAGTTTAATTTTGTGGGAATCCTATTAGTTTTTCTATGTAGTATAAGGTGTGTATAGCTGATCTTCTGTTTGATTCTTTTGAAATTTCGGATCGCCGAACTTTAGAATAGTTAACATGCCAAATTGTTTGTTCATTGCTTGTATTGAAGTTTTGATTTAAGGCTTAATGCTCATTATAGTTGTTTAAAATTTGGTAGGGGAATTTGGATAAAATAAAGATGATGGATAATGCTGCCTGCATTAAATTCAGAAAAAATGAATTTCTTTAGAAATGTGATTTGGTCTTATAGCCTTTAAAGCCTATTGTTCATGTTATATTTATCATGCATCATGTTTAGTCAGCAGGGTTTCAAACGGTCTCTTCAAAAGTTTTAAGTGTTCAAATAAATGGTGTTTTGAATTTTTTGCATTTTGTACTTCAATTAGCTCATGTTGTTTCTTGCTTACATTACTGAATGCCATGCAAATCTATTTAAGTTTGGATCCTAGAATATTTGTTTAGAGCCCAATGTTCTGGAGCCCAAGTTGGTTTGGCTCCGGAGGGATTCGATCTCAAGTTTATATGTCTGGGCGTTCATTCATTTATTAAGTTTTGGCTCAATTTGGGCCCAAGCTTGAAGGCACTTGGGAATAAGAGGGTTGCACGCTTTGCCATAGGTGGGCCTGTTTATTTCGAACCAGTTCTTTCTGTTGATGGCCATTTCTAGCCCAAGTTATTTTCAAGTAATTGGACCAGTTCTTACTACTATAAATCCGCTAAGTATTGGTTCAGTTCAAACATTCGCTGTAGAAAAATAAATTGAAAATTCCTTATGCCTTTAATCAATTAGCCAAATCCTTTAATTAGTCGAGGTGTGCCATATTGAATAACACCAATAGATATGGCCCTCAAAACTAAATTTAGAAATCCTTTGGGTTTAGAATAATTTGAGGTGTGCCGTGCCAAATAAAATCTCAAAACGCATGGCCCTCACTTAATTAATTTTAATCCTTAGAAATCGAGGCGTGCCATTTAGTTGAATTTTCCATAGCCCTCGCAAACCTGAAAGTGCGTAGTTGCTTTAGGCGCGCTATTTTAAAAAAATTAATTTCCTAAACTCGGGTGTGCATTTCATGTGACCCAAATTCAAATCTCAACAAATGTTAGATAAATTGTATCGTGGACCGTGGGTACATTTCATGTGACGTGGTTCAAGACGTGTTTTAGATGACGTTGAATCTTCCTAAAAAATAATTAAAAGCGTTTTAATAAGTTAAAATTGTACCATAGGTTAAAACATGTATTAAAATCAGATAATAGGCCAATCATGATAGTTTAAGCGACCGTGCTAGAACTACGGAATTCGGGGGTGCCTAACACCTTCCCTCGGGTTAACAGAATTCCTTATTCAGAATTACTGGTTCGCAGACTTCAAAAGGAAAGTCGAAATTTCCTCGATTTGGGATTTAAAATAAAACTGGTGACTTGGGACACCAAATAAACTATCCATGGCACTTTGAATAAAAATGAATAAACAATTCCATTTCAAATAATGTCACTTAAAGTGGAAAAACTCCCTTATATCCCCCTCGGGTGGTGTAAAAAGGAGGTGTGACAGCTCTGGCGACTCCGCTGGGGATAAGAACCCAGAACTTTTGTTCAGGGTTTAAAAATTCGAGCTTAGAATAACTGTTATAGTTGGCTTTGTTTATTATCTAATTTTTTGCATGTTTGAGCCTAATGTGCTAAATGCCACTTTTACCGCTTCGATATTGTTTGGATTGTATATAAATTGCTACGAAACCCTCTTCTATCTAAGTCTTCTAAATCATCTGGAAAGTGTGCACTTCGTGTAACTTCTCTTCTGTTAGAGTCATATCCCAATTTTAGAACGAGGTTCGGACAAGTTGCAAAGCCGGTGAAACTTATGTATTCCCGGTACGCTGCCCCCCCCCCCCTCCCGGCTCGAGTTGTCCGCTCGGGTAAGCCAGGTCTAGAACAATGCACCCAGGATGTTAAACCTAGTATAACAAAACCTCATGCCGGATCCCTAGTAGGAACGCTTGTTTGCATCACGTGCATCTAACTTTGGAGACTCAACACAGGGGTTGGGTCTGTCTAGGACAGGTGTACCCAAATTAAAAGAACATTCTGATGCATCTTACGTGCTACTTGAGCATTTGTTTGATTCGGCTTGCATGTTGACCGGCTTCTAGAATAGGGAAAGAAAATAAAAAAATATAAAAAAGGGAAAAAAAGAAAATAAAAAAAAAACTGAGAGGTAGGTATTTAGGAAATTCTGAAATTCTGAAAAAGAAAAGTCATTTCAAAATGAGCAAAAATTTTCAAGTGCCACGTTTCCCTTGTTTTGTCAAAACTGACCGAACTACGCGAGTCTGATTCTCACCGGATGTGAGATACGTAGGCAAACCTCATCTGTTCCGACCCTAATTTTCAAAAAATCCAAAAAAAAATATTTTCCTTTAGTTCCTTCTTTAGAATCTTTCCTTAGAAAATTCAAAAAAAAAAAGAAGTTTTTTAAACTCAAAAATGATTTCCTTATTTCTAATGTCTTTCATACGAAAAAGGGAAAAATCAATAAAAATTAAAATCCAAAAATACGGGTTTCCTTCATTTTGAAGTATTTTCCAAAAAAAAAAAAAATCCAAAAAAAAATCAGAAACAAAAATTCAAAAAACAAATACTCCGTAGATGTCTTTCTTTCATAAATGTCAATAAATAAATATAAAAGTTTTTGAAAAAATCGAAGTCCAAAAATATTTTTGCTTTTCTGTAGAAGTACTTTTGTAAATAAATAAAAGCTCAGAAATTCAAAACATTTTTCTTAAAAGGCCCCTCTTTCGAAAATTAAGAGGTTACATCCAAAATCCAAAAATATCTTCTTTCTTCTTTAGAAAAAGAGAAAAAAAATGAAAATTCAAACAAAAAATTTTTTTTTTACTTTTGAAATTCCCAAAGTTCCAATCAAAAGAAAAGGAAATTTTAGAAGTCTTTCTTTCAAAAATAAAATTAAAATCAAAATTAAAAATCCAAAAAAAAAAAAATTCGCTTTCTTCTTTTAAAGCATTTTTTAGAAAATTCCAAAGAAAAAAATCAAAAAATCAAAAATATTTTTCTTTTGCCTTAAAGCTCCATGGTCTGAGTTTTATAAAAAAAAAGTTAGTTTACTCAATTCCCAATCTTCCCGAACTACGCAAGATCTGATTCATGCGGGGTCATGATACGTAGGCAACCCCCATCGGATTCGATCATAGCCATAAAATTTGTTGAGTGATATAATAAACTGAAAAAAAATTGAGTGAAAAAGAAAGAAAAGAGTGAGAAAATAAAAAAAAAGAAGAAAAAAGAGAGTGACAAAAAAAATAAAAGAGTGACAAAAACAAAACAAAAAAAAAGAAGAAGAAAAGAGAGTGCAAAAATAAAAGAGCGGCAAAAATGGGATGAAAGAAAAAATCAAGAGTGATTAAAGAAAGGCAGAAATGAAGAATAGAGGTACGGAGTGAAAAGAGCTAGTTAAGGCCGGGATGAAACATGCAACCGTTCAAACACACGGTAGAAGCGTTTAACTGTTAGGTGCATTGCATCCCAACGTGCGATTTCCTATATGTTAAATTTTTCAAAACTAACAAGGTTGTTCGATGTGCAATTAGTCAGGTTTTGGTGGTTGGTTTTGTTGGTAGTCTAGCCTCCCCTCCTTCACAACATCTAAAGGCACGGATGGCCTCCGCAAGCAATCTACCAATCATCGGTCCTGAGGATAACCCAACATCGGCTATTCTGCAGCTAGAATCAGCAGTTGCTGAAGAGAATAAGATATTGCGTCTCCGCATATGGGAAATGTGGGACGCTGGTCAAATGGTAGGGAACCGCGAAGTGCAATCCCTGGGTTCCCTGAATTGATCCCCAGGTCAGGTGAGGTTACCAATGCCCCTGTGCCCAACCCGCTCATCCCATGCAGGGAACCTCCAATGCTCTCCAATGATCCTAACATGCCTTCTATGGTTCGCCCTCAGGCACCGGATCCAAGGGCACCGCCTCCAATGTTCACCTTTCAGTGTCCACAGCGTCAATCGGATATAACATATGTGACCCCGTACTCTTTCACTCAACCTCCGCGATATGATCTCTCAGTGGAACAAGAAAAGGTTGTTAAAAATCCTGAGCAAGAGGAAATGGTTCGGAAGATGAAGATCCTGGAACAAAGCCTGAAAAACATGCAAGGTCTGAATGGCCAAAAGAGTGTCTCATACTCTAACCTCTGTATGTTTCCCCATGTCCACTTGCCAGTTGTCTTTAAGATGCCAAAATTTGAAAAGTACGACGGGCATGGAGACCCGGTCGCTCATCTGAAACGATATTGTAACCAGCTGAGGGGTGCTGGTGGAAAAGAGGAGATGCTAATGGCCTATTTTGGGGAAAGCCTTACCAGAATCGCTTCTGAGTGGTATACGGATCAAGAAATTGCTCATTGGCACGTGTGGGATGATATGGCCCGAGATTTTATCCGCCAATTCCAGTATAATGTTGACATCGCTTCCGACAGGAACACTTTGTCCAAGTTGAAAAAGAAAACCGGGGAAAGCTCCCGCGAATATACTGTCAAATGGCGTGAGCCAGATGCCAGGGTAAAGCCTCCAATGGACGAAATTTAAATGGTCACGGTTTTTCTGCAGGCCTAAGAGGCTGACTACTTCCAGAACATGATGTCTGCTGTGGGTAAGCCATTTGCTGAGGCTATCGAAATTGGAGAAATGGTTGAAAACGGTTTAAAAACGGGCCAAATCTTGAGTCATGCTGCTTTAAGGCCACATCACAGGCTTCTCAGAATGGTTTGGAGGGTTTGATGAACAGAAATGGGTCTGAAGAGGGAGCCATGATTATGTCAAGCTGGAGGGGGCCCGTAGGTCATTCAGCCAGTCATATGTGCCTCCTATGGTCCCACCACACTATTATCCCCTTCAAGATGATGCTTATGCCGTGGCACCACCTCCCTATGCGGTGATGAGCGCGCAATCTTACACGCAGCCACAATATCATACACAAAACCGAGCTCCACCTCCCAGAAATGCCCATCCTTACCAAGCTCCATATAATCCTTAACCAAATGATTCCCAATACAATCCTCTCCCAAGAGAGCCTTTCAGAAAGAATCAGTTCACCCCTATTGGTGAATCGTATTCAAACTTGTTCCAAAAGCTAATCAGGCTAAATCTATTACAGCAGTGGCCCCGAATCGGTGAACCCCGAGTCCCCCTCGCACCGAGCAGATGCTATATGTGAATACCACTCTGGAGCAGTGGGACACAGTACAGAGGACTGTTGGACCCTCAAAAGGGCAGTTGAGGATTTGATTGAAACTGAAAGAATCATTTTTCGGGAAGAAGAAGCTCCTGGTGTGATGAACAATCTGTTGCCCGCCTACAATAGCGGGCCAATAGTCGGAATGATTTGTGAAGGTGAGGAATTTGATCCGGCATTGAGTCCAGTGCAGCCATTGCCGAGAGAGAAGAAAAGCTAAAAAATGGTCGCCAATCATGAAAGTTCCCCATCTGACGGGAGTCTCAGTAGCCAGTCTTGCTGTCATTTATGCGTCCGGATTATCTCAGGGTGTGATCTGGATGTTTTACTTTATTGTCTTACTTTCCGATGTAAACCCTTCTATCTTCAGAAACTAAAAAAAATCATCAAAAATCAAAAAATCAAAAAAATAAATCAAATGAAATTAATATTTCATTGTCTAGGAATGTCTCTTTTCTTAATCTTGTCATTTTTCTTATTCTCTTTTCAGTTTTGTTAAATGCAGATTTCAATAACATGACATACTTGCGGACTTCATGCCCAGATCCCGAAACGCTGTCAGACATCGAAATAATGAATCAAGAGTCGAAATGCAAAGAAGATAAGTTTGAGGAAATAAAACAAAGAGTTGGAACAGCTGAAGGAAAATTGGTTCCAGAGTTGAAAGTTCCATACATTGCAACAAGAGTACTGCAAAAAGAGTGCGTTGTACTTGGGACACATCAAAGGAAATGTCCCTAAAACAACTGTCAATGCAAATGCAGTGAAAAGGTACTTGTTCGATCCTCCATATAGTTCTAATATTCTCCGGTTGGGATTACGAAGGCTTTCATTCTCGCTACCCAAACACTATCAACCATTTGCAAACCCTTTGAGTTAGCTCCTATTCTTTGATTACCCTCTTTGGAACTTGGAAGTGCTATTGAAAAATGAAATGAAGAAAAAAAAGAAAAATATATTAAAAAAAGGAAGAAAAGGCAAAGAAAATGAAAAAAAAAGAAGAGAAAAGATGAAAAAAGAGAGAGGAAAAAGGAAATGAAATGAAAAACGAAGAAGAAAGAAAAAGAAAACAAAACAAAATAGAAAAAACAAAAGAAAATCAAAAACAAAGTTTGCCTGAACTACGTTCGACTTGATTCCGAAAGGATACGTAGGCAGCCTCTCTCTAGGGTTCAGTCACACCAAAATAAAACTCCAAAGTCCCCTTAAAAATGAAACTGGGGCAGATGTTATAATGTTCTGGCGATGGTTTCGCCAGAAAGGTTCCAAAGTTGTAATTCAGTCCAAATTCTTTTTACCACAAACCTTGTTCAAGTCCTTCTGATCAATCGGCAAAGAGGTTCAAAATGGGAGGATAGAGTTATTTGGATCTAATACAACAAAATGAGAGAAATAAAATGAGAGAGTCTTATTGGTGAAAACCCACACGGGCACTGTGAGGCGACGGTAAGCAGAGAAATTGAAATGAGAGAGTCTTGTTAGTGAAAACTCGCAAAGAGCACTATAAGGCGATGGTGAGAAGATAAATGAGAGAGGTCAGCTCGTGAAAACCCGCAAAGGGCGTCCCTGATTGAAAAGAAGATCCTCACAACCATCGGCATCGACAGAGTCCTGGCAAGGTTCTCGCTTTCAAGGCAAATTTGTGATGAATTTCTGAGAGTCGGACGGTTTACACAGATCAGGCATCCAGTCCAAAAGGCATGTCATGTTCATTGAAGTCCGCATGTACTCCAGATAAGTCCTTCTTTCCTTTCCCCGAAAGGGACGCTTCTTCTTTTAAACTCATTCTCCATTCCATTGTTTGTTTTCTTTGAATCCCTTTCGGTCTAACACTGTTCCGAAACTAATACAAAGAAAGGATGGCAAGACTGATTTACAGGGTTCTCCTTTTGCGCAAGTTAATCTGCATAAAGGCACCCAGCCTCGTCACGGGCATCAAGTCGACCCCGACTAGACATGGCCGCCGATGCTTCGAAATTGAAATCTTGGAAGGAGAAAATCAAATTAAAGCGCCTATAAAGGCAATTGAAGTTGAAAAGGTTGAGTCCCACGTGGCTAACCGCCTCGGCAAAAGTTAAAGAAGCACAGGTACCCCAAATGCTCTGAAAATTGAAGTTGGAAGAAAGAAGCCAGAAAAGAAAGGCCTACAAAGGCGAAATAATGTTGGAAGAGGTTAAGTCCCACGCGACTAGCCGTTGTAGCAAAGTTTGAGGAGCCAAAAGTTCCCCAATGTTCCAAAGAAAAGAAAAGAAAAGAAAAAAATGAAAAGGAAGTCAGAAAGGAAAGGCCTACGAAGGTAAAATAAGTCGAAAAGGTTGAGTTCCACCAACCAACCATCATGGAAAAATCTGAAAAAAAACCAGAGGTTCATAGGGCCTGAAATGAAATTGGTCCCCAGGAAATAAGCAGTTGCAACTGAGATCTTCATCAAAGAAGCTGGGCCGAGATCAAGCGATTGAGACAATCAAGGCCACAAAACCAACCACCGTTTCAAACTAACAATTTTTCTTTGTTTGAAAATTTGAAATAGGTGCAATCCAAAGCAACCGTGCAAGAAGCAGGTGCAACCAAAAAGGAAAAGAAGTGCGCAAGTGCTAGAAACAGCTTTGCAGCAACAATCCATAAAAAGGAAAGTCCCCTCCAAGTTTTTCCCGCATACACTCATTCTGTGAAATATAAAAAAAAAGGAAATTGAAATGAGAAAAAAGGATAAGAAGAAAATTCCAAAAAATGCTAGCTTAGGACCCCAATCTCTACTTTTACGCTTTTCCAACATAGAGCCCCAATCCCTAGTTGAGATTTTAGACATAGGGCCTCCATTTCCTAGTCGTTTTTTTTTACCAACTTAGGGCTCCAATCCCTAGTTGAGATTTTTAGACATAGGGCCTCCATTCCCTAGTCGCCTTTTGCCAACATAGGGCTCCAATCCATAGTTGAGATTTTTAGACATAGGGCCTCCATTCCCTAGTCGCCTTTTGCCAGCATAGGGCTCCAATCCCTAGTTGAGATTTTTTGACATAGGGCCTCCATTCCCTAGTCGCCTTTTACCAATATTAGNTCGCCTTTTGCCAACATAGGGCCTCCATTCCCTAGTTGAGATTTTTTTTAGAGATAGGGCCTCCATTCCCTAGTCGCCTTTTGCCAACATAGGACCTCCATTCCCAAGTCGCCTTTTTCCAACATAGGGTTCCAATCCCTAGTTGAGATTTTAGACATAGGGCCTCCATTCCCTAGTCACCTTTTTTGCCAACATAGGGCTCCAATCCCTAGTTGAGATTTTAGACATAGGGCATCCATTCCCTAGTGGCCTTTTGCCAACATAGGGCCTCCATTCCCTAGTTGAGATTTTTTAGACATAGGGCCTGTAGTCCCTAGTCGCCTTTTGCCAACATAGGGCCTCCATTCCCTAGTTGAGATTTTTTTAGAGATAGGGCCTCCATTCCCTAGTCGCCTTTTGCCAACATAGGACCTCCATTCCCTAGTTGAGATTTTAGACATAGGGCCTCCATTCCCAAGTCGCCTTTTGCCAACATAGGGCCTCCATTCCCTAGTTTAGATTTTAGACATAGGGCCTCCATTCCCTAGTCGCCTTTTGCCTACATAGGGCCTCCATTCCCTAGTTGAGATATTAGACATAGGGCCTCCATTGCCTAGTCGGCTTTTGCCAACATAGGGATTCAATCTGTGACGACCCGGCCGGTCGTCTTAAGCATTTATGCCCCGATCCTCCATTAACTGCTTCCCCCTAAGTTCATTTCTGCTATTTTGGTTTGCCGGGACGTTCGGTGTTGAGTTTTGGAGAGTTTTGGGACACTTAGTCCCTAAATGAGAGCTTAAGTGTTGAAAAGTGGTCCGTAGTCGGATAACTCTGAAGACGATCTCGAAATGGAAATTCGATGGTTCCGTTAGCTCCGTTAGGTGATTTCGGGGTTGGGAGCGTGTTCAGAATGTAATTTGGAAGTCCGTAGCTCATTTAGGCTTGAAATGCCGAAGTTTGAATTTTTGGAGTTTCCGGTCCGATAGTGAGTTTTTGATCCGAGGGTCGGATTGGAATTCTGGAAGTTACAGTAGTTCCTTCATGTCATTTGGGAAGTGTGTGCTAAATTTCAGGTCATTCGGACGAGGTTCGGGTAGGTTTTTGATCGAAAGCGTGTTTTGTTGGAAATTGAAGTTCTTAGGCTTGAATCTTTGATTAATTCGAGTTTCCGCTGTTGTTTTAGGTGTTTTCAAGATTGGTACAAGTTTGAATAAGATATTAGATGGTATTGGTGCTTTTGGTTGAGGTTCCGGGGGCCTCGGGATGATTCCGGGTGGTTAACGGAGGAAATTTCTAAGTTTGCAGCAGCTGGTATTTTGTTCCTTCTGGTATTTTCCCTTCTGCAGCTTGGGGACCGCAGAAGCGGAGCCGCATAAGCGGCTCCCTCATCGCAGAAGCGAGATTGGTCTTCCCCCTCAGGAACCGCAGAAGCGGTTGTTTATCCGCAGAAGCAGAATCTGTCCTTTTAAGTGAAACCGCAGAAGCGGCTCGTGGTCCGCAGAAGCGGGACCGCAGAAGTGGTCCCTTGACCGCAGAAGCGGAAATCTCTGGGGTGAAATATCAGATTCGAGGGTTAGTTTCAAAAGTTGGAGAAATCAATTGAGAGCTCGGGTAAGGGCGATTTTCAGAGGGTTTTGAAGAGAAAACTAGTGGGTAACGTTTCCTTAATCTCTTCTAGTTATATTTCATCATTTTGTAGTTAAATTCATCGTTATAATTCGAATTTGGGATTAAAATTTGAAGAATTTGGTTAAAACTTCTTAGGCCAAACTATTGGGTTTTGAGTGAGCATTTGACCTCCGATTTGGGATTTTTTTGTATGGTTAGACTCGTGAGGGTACGAGGGTTCTGAAAATATAAAAATTATTCGATTCCGAGGCGTTGGCCTGAAGGGCATTTTGGTCATTTCACCTAATTTCACGTCGTAGCTTTGAATTTAATAGCAAAACCAGGTTTTTGCGATGTTATTTACAATGTGTAATTGAATTGAATAGATTTGGGCCATTTGGAGTCGGATACTCATGGCAAGAGCGTGGTTTCTAGTTGATATTGAGCCGGTTCGAGGTAAGTGGCTTGTCTAACCTTGTGTGGGGGACCTTTTCCCTTAGGATATTGTCACGCCCCAAAACCCGAGGAGCGCGACCGGCGCTCAATCGGGTGAACTAGACGGAGCAAGCCTTACCGAGCACTTTCTACCCCAAATCAATATGGATACGGGAACCATGCCTTTGATTAATTTAGACGATAACACACGGTGTACACCACATTACTGGTTCACTTCATATCATACAAATTTACCGTACATAAGCTAGCTTCAAGGATTGTATTAGGGTTACAGCTTAAGGAGATTACAAGGTTAGGACTACAACATATACATACAGCGGATTCCCCGGGCACCCGCACATAACCCACACTAGTGTCTTTGGAGCCTCTAAGGATACAACAGATAAGCATGACTAGGCCGGCAACAAGGCCCCGGCTATACCTCAAAAGTGAAAGCTGTAATAACAAAAGATACACCATATGGCCCCATGGAAGAAAAGGGGCTCACCGAGACTTTGAGTAAAAGAAACGCTCCGTTACACACGGTCGACACCGTCCGCTATGGAGCCACCTACAATCATAACAGGAATGTAGCGCCCCCGGCAAAAGGGACGTCAGTACATTTGAATTGTACTGGTATGTATAACTAAACACCATTTTACTAGAAAGAACTACCAAACAGATACGAGCAAATAATATGGGCAAGTCAAAGAAGCAATTCATATAATCTTTCATACAATTTCCACAACATTGATTAGGGCATTTCTGTCACGTGTTCACCAATGTTCTCGTTACCACCGCTATCCAAAGCGGAGTCCGATCACGACCCGACCGGCTAGGTCACCTCATTGGAGGCATTACTCTCAATCAATATCTCATTTCCCTTATCCGGAATCCAATATCAGTACATTACCACCATGTGTGTGGCATGGTGTCCGATCACGACCCGATCGGCTAGGTCACCTCATTAGAGGCATTACTCCATTCTCATTAGTCAACACTTCAAATCTTTATCCCACACATATCATAACAATTCCTGGGGCACTCATGGCCACCATCATCACATCGTTTCCCTTTTTTTTTTAATATTCATTTTACAAGTTGTAAACATAGACACATATATCAAGGATAATTCAAATTGCAATCACAGGTAAATGAGNGTCAAATGATTAAGGCCCTGAACAAACCGATGCACTCTAGCCTCCATGGTTGGCAACATATGAATAGCATACTTGGACAAGCGGGCAAACTCCATGTGGTACTCCCATACATCTGTTACCTTGCCTTAGATTTTCAAACTCCACTGCTCGTGCTGCCCTTGTCTCAGCGGGCAAGAAATGGTCAATGAAAGCATCGGCGAACTCACTCCACCTCGCCGGAGGGTGCCCCTCCTCTCGGGAGTCCTCCCATAACTCAAACCATGAATAGGCCACCCCCTTCAGACGGTAGGCAGCCAACTCTACTCCCTCTGTCTCAGTCGCACGTATCACCCTGAGGGTCTTGTGCATCTCATCGATAAAGTCCTGAGGGTCTTCTTCTGAATTGGCACCTGTGAATACCGGAGGGTCTAACTGAAGAAATCTGTTTACCCTGGAACTAGTAGAATCCCCTGGCTGGCTGGATGAACCGGGTGCAATATTTGACCTTTGGGCCTGAGAGGCCACCAACTGAGTCAACATTTGAATAGCTCCCCTAAGATCCCCATCGGAAATGCTAGAACCGGACGTAGGGACTGGAGGCGGGACAGGAGCATCAACGGGAGGTATAGTGGTACCCTCCGTAGTTTTAGGGACTGAGGTATTTTGTTCTGGAACAGGAGGATCCGGTAGGGTAATAGTAGGGCAGCTACCTTCGCCCGCAACATCAATCAGTGAATCATTAACCATCCCTGAGGTGGCATTGGCTTCTTGGCCAATTCTCGGCTTCTTCTTAGGTGTCATTTACTGAAAGATTGAACAATACACCGATTAGGCAGTAAACAGTTTCACCGCACGATCCATAATATCGAAATGCGACCGCAGAGTAAACATGCAGTCCGCATAATGAACCGCAAAAATGCTTCCCAAAAACTAAACATTCTGACTCAGTCTGCGGTAAGAATGCGGTCCGCATTCATGTTCTGCGGTCGCAAAGTGCACTGCAGAACTGACCCTCGCAAAATTCAAAAGAAAATATGCGACGACTATGCGGTCCGCATTTCGATTATGCGACCGCATTTCGACCGCATAACTGACTTTAATTTTAACCAACATTCTGCCTCACTCTGCGGCAGATATGCGGTCCGCATTTCGATTATGCGGCCGCATTCTGGACCGCATTTCTTGCATTTTTCTGAAAACTTATTCTTGACTTTTTAATGCATTATTCAATCCAAAAAGGTCCGCACCGCGGCGAGCTTGCGAGCCACGACGAATTCTACACATTCCTAACAAGTGTATTCCGAAGACTGCCTTCAGGACTCGATGCGGTCATTACGAGTTCCTTGTTATGTCATTTGGGCTGACCAATGCCCCTGCAGCTTTCATGCACTTGATGCACAGTGTGTTCAGGCCATATCTTGACTCGTTCGTGATTGTTTTTATTGATAATATTCTGGTGTATTCCCGGAGTCGGGAAGATCATGAGCAGCACTTGAGGACCGTGCTACAGACCTTGAGGGAGAAAAAGTTATATGCAAAGTTCTCAAAATGTGAGTTTTGGCTGAGTTCTGTGGCATTTTTAGGCCATATGATTTCTAGCGAGGGTATTCGGGTGGATCCGAGGAAGGTAGAGGCCGTGCAGAGTTGGCCCAGGCCATCCTCAGCTACAGAGATTCGCAGTTTCCTTGGCTTGGCGGGTTACTACCGTCGTTTCGTGGAGGGATTTTCATCGATTGCTGCCCCTATGACTAGATTAACCCAGAAGGGTGCCCCATTTCAGTGGACAGAGGAGTGTGAGGCGAGCTTTCAGAAGCTCAAGACAGCTTTGACTACAGCCCCAATCTTGATGTTGCCTACCGGTTCAGGGTCTTACACTGTCTATTGTGACGCCTCGAGAGTTGGCCTTGGAACATTCCTAACAAGTGTTCGGAGCCGACACCACAAGATTCTGGTTTATGAGCCAAAAATTTTACGGGGCCTCACATCCTCCCCCACTTAAAATCATTCGTCCCCGAATGAGGACCTGTTTCAAGCTTTTTAGTATATTCAAAGATCATTTGGTTTTGAAAACATGTTATACAGATTCCTACACCTTTCACTATTTCCCAATTTTTTTAGAAAAATTTTGCCAGAGTTTCCTTTGTAATTAGAACATCTCCACCTGACAGAGGGCCCCCGAAACACAATTCTGAGCACCAATACACAATTTCAACTACCCTTACAGCTAGTATACAAATCCTTACCTTAACAAATGCACACATTTGATCACTCGATATGCTTTGCTTATGAATCAGTTATTTCAATGAGTTTCACATAATTTAGCCATTTCAACACACTACAAGCATACAAGTAATTCATTACCAACTTATACCACCATTAATTGATTACTTATCACAAGAGTCTTTTAAAAAAAAAGCTTTCATTTACCAAAGAAATGTTCACATGACTTGAAACAATCCCTACATCTATAAGTCTTGCACAACTAGAGGAACTTCACTAGCACTTAGGAAGGAATCAACTTGGACACAATGGTAATTGTTTTAGAGATAGGAAGGTCACATAATTTCTTCTAGACTTGATCGAATAGATAGGGATATTTCTCTTTCATTTCTTTCTCCGCTTCCCACGTAGCTTCCTCGACTTGTTGACTTCGCCACAACACTTAACCGAGGCAACTTCCTTATTTCTCAAACTACGGACTTGTCTATCAAGAATGGCAACCGGAACCTCTTCATACGACAGCTCTTCATTAACCTTGATAGTCTCGACTGGCACGATGGTGGACGGATCTCCAACCACTTTCTTCAACATGGACACATGGAACACCGGATGCACTAATGACATTTCGGGAGGCAATTCCAACCTATAGGCCACCTGCCCTATCCTTTGAACGATCCGATAAGGCCCGATATACCTAGGACTCAACTTACATTTCTTTCCGAAGTTCATGATCCCCTTCATAGGGGATACCCTCAAGAACACCCAATCGCCAACTTGAAATTCCAATTCCCTCCGACGAACGTCCGCATAAGACTTTTGGCAACTCTGAGCAGTCTTCATCCTTTCCTAAATGATTTTAACTTTCTCCATAGCCTGGTGGACAAGATCTGGCCCTATCAGTTCTGCTTCACCCACTTCGAACCACCCAATCGGAGGCCTACACCTTCTTCCATACAATGCTTCAAATGGGGCCATCTGGATGCTGGCATGAAAGCTGTTATTGTAAGCAAATTCTATAAGGGGCAAGTGATCATCCCAGTTACCTTTGAAGTCCAAGACACAAGCTCTCAACATATCTTCAAGCGTTTGAATAGTCCGCTCGGCCTGACCGTCAGTCTGTGGATGGAAAGCTGTGCTGAGATTCACTTGAGTACCCAAACCTTGCTGAAATTTCTTCCAAAAATTAGCTGTGATTTGGGTCCCTCGATCTGAGATAATAGAAAGTGGAGTGCCATGAAGCCTTACTATCTCCTTGATATACAGCTTGGCATATTGTTCAGCAGTATCAGTGGACTTGACCGGCAAGAAGTGAGCTGATTTGGTGAGTCGATCCACTATTACCCAAATTGAGTCGAATTTGTGCTGAGTGCGAGGTAACCCCACCACGAAATCCATGTTAATCATCTCCCATTTCCACATCGGTATTTCCATAAGCTGAGTTAGCCCGCCGGGCCGCTGATGCTCGGCCTTCGCTTGCTGACAATTTGGACATTTAGATACAAAGTCCGCCACACCCCTCTTCATGCCGCTCCACCAATAAACCTCCTTGAGATCATGATACATTTTCGTAGAACCTGGATGCACGGAATACCTGGAATTATGAGCCTCTGCCATCACCCTCTCCAGAAGCCTATCCACATCTGAAACACATAACCTACCTTGACACCGCAAAACACCATCTTCGCTGCCGAGTGAAAATGCCGAAGTCTTGTTACTCAAAACTGCTTCCTTTATCTGAGCCAATGCTGGATCACTAAACTGCTTTTCCTTGACTTCCGCTACAAGTGACGATTCTGCTCCATTATGCACCATGATGTTCCCCTTATCTGCTGCCGAAATGCCAACCCCTAAACTGGCCAATTGATAAACCTCCCGACCCATGGGCCTTCGATCCACTCCCAAATGAGCCAAACTACCCATGGATTTTCGACTGAGAGCGTCGGCCACCATGTTCGCCTTCCCTGGATGGTATAAAATGTTCATGTCATAATCCTTGAGCAGTTCTAACCACCGCCGCTGCCTTAAATTCAATTCTTTCTGCTTGAACAAGTACTGGAGGCTCTTGTGGTCAGAAAACACATCTACATGAACCTCATAAAGATAATGCCGCCATATTTTCAAAGCAAATACAACTGCTGCAAGCTCCAAATCATGCGTCGGGTAGTTCTTCTCGTGATTCTTGAGTTGTCTTGAGGCATATGCTATAACCTTCCCATGCTGCATCAATACACACCCTAAACCAACCCTGGAGGCATCACAATAAACCACAAACCCTTCCGTTCCTTCCGGCAAGGCCAATACCGGTGCCGAGGTCAACCTGGTCTTCAATTCTTTAAAACTTTTCTCACAAGCGTCGGACCATTGGAACTTAACTGCTTTCTGCGTCAATTTGGTCAATGGGGAGGCGAGGGTAGAGAACCCCTCCACAAACCTCCGGTAGTACCCTGCTAAACCCAAGAAGCTACGAATCTCCGTTGGAGTGGTAGGTCTGGGCCAATTCTTCACTGCCGCAACCTTCTGAGGGTCAACCATAACTCCTTCCCTGGAAACAACATGACCCAAGAACGTGACAGATTCAAGCCAGAATTCACATTTTGAAAATTTCGCATATAATTGGTGCTGATGAAGAGTCTGCAAAACTGCCCTGAGGTGATAGGCATGATCCTCCCGACTCCGCGAATACACAAGGATGTCGTCAATGAAAACAATCACGAAGGAGTCTAGAAACGGCTTGAAGACCCGATTCATAAGATCCATAAAAGCTGCTGGGGCATTTGTTAGCCCGAAAGACATCACCATAAATTCAAAGTGCCCATAACGTGTCCTGAAAGCTGTTTTTGGAATGTCTTGTTCCCTTATCTTCAATTGATGATACCCGGACCTCAAGTCGATCTTTGAGAAACACATAGCACCTTGTAATTGGTCAAATAAGTCATCTATCCTTGGCAGGGGATACTTGTTCTTGATTGTAACTTTGTTAAGTTGTCGGTATTCAATACACATCCGTAGCGATCCATCCTTCTTTCTTACGAACAAGACCGGTGCGCCCCATGGCGACACACTTGGCCGGATGAAACCCTTCTCTAACAAATCCTTCAATTGCTCCTTTAGCTCTTTCAATTCTGCCGGTGCCATTCTGTAAGGTGGAATCGATATAGGCTGTGTGCCTGGCATCACGTCGATCCCAAAATCAATTTCCCTGTCTGGCGGAATCCCAGGGAGTTCATCTGGAAAGACATTTGGAAATTCATTCACAACCGGTACAGAATCAAGGCTAGGTGCCTCGGCATTGGTGTCTGCAACTCGAACTAGATGATAGATACACCCCTTCTTGATCATTTTCGCGGCCTTAAGGTAGGAAATAAACCGACCACGAGGCACTACATTATCTCCCCTCCATTCGATGATGGGCTCATTAGAAAATTCAAGCCTAATGGTTCTAGTCCTATAATCAAGTTTGGCAAAGCATGAGTAAAGCCAATCCATTCCCATTATTACATCGAAATCCACCATTCCCAACTCGATTAGGTCGGCCACGGTATCCCTACCACGCACCATAACAACACAACCTCTATAAACTCGAGCAGCCAAAACTGGCTCACCAACTGGGGTGGATACTGAGAATGGCTCATGAAGCTGCTCCGGTTCTATCCCAAATCTCATAGCAACAAACGGGGTAACATAGGATAAAGTGGAAGCAGGATCAATAAGCGCATACACATCATGAGATTGGACAGTCAGAATACCTGTAACAACATCTGGAGAAGCCTCTGCAGTCTGACGGCCACTCATAGCATAGAATCGGCTGGGACCTCCCGAACTCTGTGTACCACCCCTAGCTGCGGCACGATCTGCGGTTGCTGGGGCACCTCGAGCTAGAGAGGGAGCTGAAGATGTGGCAGCTGCTGGACTGGAGGGCTGAGCTGGGCCCCTACCCACTCCCTGGCGAGATGCACGACAGTGTCGGCCCCTCATCCCACATCCATAACATATAGGCAACTCCGTGTAGCAGACCCCCAAGTGCATCTTCCCGCACTTGGGGCACGGGGATCTCTGCTGCTGCTGAAACCTCTCCCCTGACCGACCTCGCTGGTGGAATCCCCTGTTGCCCTGACTGCGCCTGAAATGACTCCACTGCTGCTGGCTGGGCCCTGATGGCGGTGCACTGGCTGAAGACTGTGCAACAGATTGGGAAGGCCCTGATGATCCTCCCCTAAAAGCTGATCTTCCCCCACCTAGCGACTCTCCCATGTTGCCCGTAGAGCGGGCCTTGCTGTTACTTTCTCTCGCCATTCTGTTCTTCAACTTATGGTCCTCTGTGGCCTGAGCAAATGCTACCATCCTCCCGTAGTTCATGTCAGAATTCAACGCTGCTGTAGAAGCCTCATTAATAGTCAAATGATTAAGGCCCTGAACAAACCGACGCACTCTAGCCTCCATGGTGGGCAACATATGAATAGCATACTTGGACAAGCGGGCAAACTCCATATGGTACTCCCATACACTTCTGTCACCTTGCCTCAGATTTTCAAACTCCACTGCTCGTGCTGCCCTTGTCTCAGCGGGCAAGAAATGGTCAATGAAAGCATCGGCGAACTCACTCCACCTCGCCGGAGGGTGCCCCTCCTCTCGGGAGTCCTCCCATAACTCAAACCATGAATAGGCCACCCCCTTCAGACGGTAGGCAGCCAACTCTACTCCCTCTGTCTCAGTTGCACGCATCACCCTGAGGGTCTTGTGCATCTCATCGATAAAGTCCTGGGGGTCTTCTTTTGAATTGGCACCTGTGAATACCGGAGGGTCTAACTGAAGAAATCTGTTTACCCTGGAACTAGTAGAATCCCCTGGCTGGCTGGATGAACTGGGTGCAATATTTGACCTTTGGGCCTGAGAGGCCACCAACTGAGTCAACATTTGAATAGCTCCCCTAAGATCCCCATCGGAAATGCTAGAACCGGACGTTGGGACTGGAGGCGGGACAGGAGCATCAACGGGAGGTATAGTGGTACCCTCCGTAGTTGTAGGGACTGAGGTATTTTGTTCTGGAACAGGAGGATTCGGTAGGGTAATAGTAGGGCGGCTACCTTCGCAACATCAATCAGTGAGTTATTAACCACCCCTGAGGTGGCATTGGCTTCTTGGCCAATTCTCGCCTTCTTCTTAGGTGCCATTTACTGAAAGATTGAACAATACACCGATCAGGAAGTAAACAGTTTCACCGCACGATCTAGAATATCAAAGAAGGGTGTCATTCCTAAATGTCCGAATAGCCTCCAACTTATAGATGTGGTCGACAACACACCGACAAGAAGGACTCTACTAGACACGGCTCCAAGACGTCCTAGGACACTTTTAAAACCTTAGGCTCTGATACCAAGTTTGTCACGCCCCAAAATCCGAGGAGCGCAACCGGCGCTCAATCGGGTGAACCCGACGGAGCAAGCCTTACCGAGCACTTTCTACCCCAAATCAATATGGATACGGGAATCATGCCTTTGATTAATTTAGACGATAACACACGGTGTACACCACATTACTGGTTCACTTCATATCATAAAAATTTACCGTACATAAGCTAGCTTCAAGGGTTCTGTTAGGGTCACAACTTAAGGAGATTACAAGGTTAGGATTACAACATATACATACAGCGGATTCCCCGGGCACCCGTACATAACCCTCACTAGTGTCTTTGGAGCCTCTATGGATACAACAGATAAGCATGACTAGGCCGGCAACAAGGCCCCGGCTATACCTCAAAAGTGAAAGCTGTAATAACAAAAGATACACCATATGGCCCCATGGAAGAAAAGGGGCTCACCGAGACTTTGAATAGAAGAAACGCTCCGCTACACACGGTCGGCACCGTCCACTATGGAACCACCTACAATCATAACACGAATGTAGCGCCCCCGGCAAAAGGGACGTCAGTACATTTGAATTGTACTGGTATGTATAACTAAACACCATTTTACTAGAAAGAACTACCAAACAGATACAAGCAAATAATATGGGCAAGTCAAAGAAGCAATTCATATAATCTTTCATACGATTTCCACAACATTGATTAGGGCATTTCTGTCACGTGTTCACCACTGTTCTCATTACCACCGCTATCCCAAGCGGAGTCCGATCACGACCCGACCGGCTAGGTCACCTCATTGGAGGCATTACTCTCAATCAATATTTCATTTCCTTTATCCGGAATCCAATATCAGCACATTACCACCATGTGTGGCATGGTGTCCGATCACGACCCGATCGGCTAGGTCACCTCGTTAGAGGCATTTCTCCATTCTCATTAGCCAACACTTCAAGTCTTTATTCCACACATAACATAAAAATTCCTGGGGCACTCATGGCCACCATCATCATATCGTTTCCCTTTTTTTTTATATTCATTTTACAAGTTGTGAACATATACACATATATTGAGGATACTTCAAATTGCAATCACAGGTAAATGAGCACATAACTAGCATGAATAATTCTTTGTTCCAATGTTGGCTTATAGCCCAAGTATTTTCACACATAACTGTACTTTCGTCATTATCAAATTGTCANGCAGGACGGTAGGGTGATTGCCTACGCGTCTAGACAGTTGAAGATACATGAAAAGAATTACCCTGTCCACGACCTTGAGTTAGCTGCCATTGTTCATGCCTTGATGATCTGGCATCATTACCCTGTACTGGTGTGCCTTGTGAGATCTTTACTGATCATCGGAGTTTGCAGCACTTGCTCAAGCAAAAGGATCTCAATATGCATAAGAGGAGGTGGTTAGAGCTGCTGAAGGATTATGACATCACTATCCGATATCACCCGGGCAAGGCCAATGTGGTGGCGGATGCCTTGAGTCGCCGGGCGGAGAGTTTGGGGAGTTTGGCATATTTACCAGCTTCAGAGAGGCCTATGGCGATGGATGTTCAGGCCTTAGCCAGCCAGTTCGTGAGATTAGATCTTTCGGAGCCCTGTCGATTCTAGCTTGTGTGGTTTCCCGGTCCTCCTTAGTTGATCGTATCAGGGAGCGGCAGTATGATGACCCTCATTTGCTTGTCCTTCGAGACAAGGTTCAGCGTGGAGATACCAGGGATGTGACCATTGGAGATGATGGAGTATTGAGGATGCAGGGCCGGATTTGTGTGCCCAATGTTGATGGTCTTCGAGAGATGATTCTAGCAGAGGCCCATAGTTCGCGTTATTCCATCCATCCGGGTGCCGCGAAGATGTATCAGGACCTGAGGCAGCACTACTGGTGGAGGCGGATGAAGAAGGATATAGTTGGTTATGTGTCTAGATGTCTCAACTGCCAGCAGGTGAAGTATGAGCACCAGCGCCCGGGTGGGTTGCTCCAGCAAATAGAGATTCCGAAGTGGAAATGAGAGCGTATCATCATGGATTTTGTATCTGGACTTCCACGGTCCGTGAAGAAGTTTGATTCCATTTGGGTTATTGTGGACCGGCTGACCAAGTCCGCTCATTTCATTCCTGTGTGTACCACTTATTCATCGGAGCAGTTGGCGGAGATTTATATCCGGGAGATCGTCCGTCTGCATGGTATTCCAGTTTCTATCATTTCGGACAGAGGTACTCAGTTTACATTGCGGTTCTGGAGAGCCGTGCAGCAGGAGTTAGGCACTCAGGTGGAGGTGAGCACAGCATTTCACCCAGACGGACGGACAGTCCGAGCGCACTATTCAGAATCTTGAGGATATGCTCCGTGCGTGTGTGATTGAGTTTGGAGGGTCTTGGGATCATTTCTTGCCATTGGCGGAGTTTGCTTATAACAACAGTTATCAGTCCAGCATTCCGATGGCGCCGTATGAGGCTTTATATGGTAAGAGGTATAGATCTCCAGTGGGTTGGTTTGAGCCGGGTGAGGCCATGCTATTGGGTACAGGGATGGTTCAGGATGCATTGGAGAAGGTCAAGGTGATTCAGGACAGACTCCATACAGCCCAGTCCAGACAGAAGAGTTACGCGGACAGAAAGGTTCGTGATGTTTCATATATGGTTGGTGAGCGGGTTCTGCTTCGGGTCTCGCCTATGAAAGGCGTTATGAGGTTTGGGAAGAAAGGGAAGCTGAGTTCGTGGTTTATTGGCCCTTTTGAGATCTTGAGGCGAGTTGGGGAGGTTGCCTATGAACTTGCCTTACCTCTCAGTTTGGCCGGAGTTCATCCGGTATTTCATGTTTCGATGCTCCGGAGGTATCACAGTGATCCATCGCACGTGTTGGATTTTAGTTCAGTCCAGTTGGACAAGGATCTATCCTATGTTGAGGAGCCAGTGGCTATATTGGACAGGCAAATCAGGAAGTTGAGGTCAAAGAACATAGCTTCAGTGAAGGTTCAGTGGCGGGGTCAGCCGGCCGAGGAGGCGACTTGGGAGACCGAGTAGGATATGTGCAGCAGCTACCCTCATCTTTTCACTACTTCAGGTATGTTCTCTATGCTCGTTCGAGGACGAACGAATGTTTAAGTGTAGGAGGATGTGACGACCCGGCCGGTCGTCTTAAGAATTTATGCCCCGATCCCCCATTAACTGCTTCCCCTAAGTTCAATTTTGCTATTTTGGTTTGCCGAGACGTTCGGTGTTGAGTTTTGGAGAGTTTTGGGACACTTAGTCCCTAAATGAGAGCTTAAGTGTTGAAAAGTGGTCCGTAGTCGGATCACTCTGAAGACGATCTCGGAATGGAAATTCGATGGTTCTGTTAGCTCCGTTAGGTGATTTCGGGGTTGGGAGCGTGTTCAGAATGTATTTTGGAAGTCCGTAGCTCATTTAGGCTTGAAATGCCGAAGTTTGAATTTTTGGAGTTTCCGGTCCGATAGTGAGTTTTTGATCCGAGGGTCGGATTGGAATTCTGGAAGTTACAGTAGTTCCTTCATGTCATTTGGGATGTGTGTGCAAAATTTTAGGTCATTCGGACGAGGTTCGGGTAGGTTTTTTTATCGAAAGCGTATTTTGTTGGAAATTGAAGTTCTTAGGCTTGAATCATTGATTAATTCGGGTTTTCGGCGTTGTTTTAAGTGTTTTCAAGATTGCTACAAGTTCGAATAAGATATTAGGTGGTATTGGTGCTTTTGGTTGAGGTCCCGGGGGCCTCGGGATGATTCCGGGTGGTTAACGGAGGAAATTTCTAAGTTTGCAGCAGCTGGTATTTTGTTCCTTCTGGTATTTTCGCTTCTGCGGCTTGGGGACCGCAGAAGCGGAGCCGCAGAAGCGGCTCCCTCATCGCAGAAGCGAGATTGGTCTTCCCCCTCAGGAACCGCAGAAGCGGTTGTTTATCCGCAGAAGCGGAATCTGTCCTTTTAAATGAAACCGCAGAAGCGGCTTGTGGTCCGCAGAAGCGGGACCGCAGAAGCGGAAATCTCTGGGGTGAAATATCAGATTCGAGGGTTAGTTTCAAAAGTTGGAGAAATCAATTGAGAGCTCGGGAAAGGGAGATTTTCAGAGGGTTTTGAAGAGAAAACTAGTGGGTAACGTTTCCTTAATCCCTTCTAGTTATATTTCTTTATTTTGTAGTTAAATCCATCGTTATAATTCGAATTTGGGATTAAAATTTGAAGAATTTGGTTAAAACTTCTTAGGCCAAACTATTGGGTTTTGAGTGAGCATTTGACCTCCGATTTGGGATTTTTTTTTGTATGGTTAGACTCGTGAGGGTACGAGGGCTCTGAAAATGTGAAATTATTCGATTCCGAGGCGTTGGCCTGAAGGGCATTTTGCTCATTTCACCTAATTTCACGCCGTAGCTTTGAATTTAATAGCAAAACCAGGTGTTTGCGATGTTATTTTACAAATGTATAATTGAATGGAATAGAATTGGGCCATTTGGAGTCGGATACTCGTGGCAAGAGTGTGGTTTCTAGTTGATATTGAGCCGATTCGAGGTAAGTGGCTTGTCTAACCTTGTGTGGGGGACCTTTCCCCTTAGGATATGATCTTTAATATTTGAATGCCTCGTACGTGAGGTGACGAGCGCGTACTTGAGCTAATTGTTGTAAATCCATTTCTACTTGAAGTATTTAAATTGAGATTTCTTGTTTACTTGTTCATTTTAACTGTAAGTTTATACCTGTGCTAGCTTAGAGACTTATGTTTAGCTGGCTTACTTGCTTATTTGTTTTAGCTGTGCTATTTGTACTCTATGAAGCATGTTAGGCTATAATTTACTACTTCTTGTCCTGATTTTTAGCATTGTTCCGAGATTTATGAATTGTTGTTGTTGTGTGTTTAATTTGGGACTACGGGACGGCTTCCCGGGAGATCCCCCTGTACTTGAGATATTCTGGACTGAGGGTGCGGGATACCAAGAGATCCCTGGCACATGTGTTTCTATATATATATTGGGATACCAAGAGATCCCCGGTTTACTTATTGAGGATACCAAGAGATCCCCGACTTATTTATTGAGGATACTAAGAGATCCTCGGGATACCGAGAGATCCCTAGTGTTGATGATGAGGATACCAAGAGATCCTCGGGATACCGAGAGATCCCCAGTGTTGATGATGAGGATACCAAGAGATCCTCGGGATACCAAGAGATCCCCCGGCTACTATTCCTTGTTGAGAGCAGTTTTCTGTGTATTGTTACCTTTTCTTTCTATTACTGTTCTTCCTTATTTACCTGGTTTAGATTCTCGCTGTAGACTTTATTTAAACCGTTTCTGTTATCTCATTATTTATTATGTTATCTCAGTAGGGCCCTGACCTTCCTCGTCACTACCCAACCGAGGTTAGGCTTGGCACTTACTGAGTACCGCTGTGGTGTACTCAAGCCTCATCTGCGCATGTTTTTCATGTGCAGATCCAGGTACTTCCTCCCAGGCGTATCATCCTCGTCCGCAGACCAGGAGTCTCTACTCTATTCCGGCTTTAGCAGATAGTTTCATTTTCTTTCCTTTTCATGTTGTTTAGACATTCTGGTGTAGAGCTGACTACAATACTCTATTAGCCTGTGTTTTCCCGTGAGTTTTCGGGTTTTGGGTTTTAGTTGTTGTCTTCCATATATTTTTTTTTGAGTTGTATTGGCCGTGTGGCCTTATATACAGTTTTTATTTCCGTATGTTCAGTTTTAATTAATTATTCCGCAAATGTTAATTGTTATTCCGCACTGTTAGGCTTACCTAGTTGTAGGAACTAGGTGCCATCACGACATGTTCATGGAGGGTGAACTGGGGTCGTGACACAATCCCTAGTTCAGATTTTTTAGACATAGGGCCTCCATTCCCTAGTCGCGTTTTGCCAACATAGGGCCTCCATTCCCTAGTTGAGATTTTTAGACATAGGGCCTCCATTCCCTAGTCGCCTTTTGCCAACATAGGGCCTCCATTCCCTAGTTGAGATTTTTAGACATAGGGCCTCCATTCCCTAGTCGCCTTTTGCAAACATAGGGCCTCCATTCCCTAGTTGAGATTTTTTAGACATTGGGCCTCCATTCCCTAGTTTCCTTTTGGTAACATAGGGCCTCCATTCCCTAGTTGAGATTTTAGACATAGGGCCTCCATTCCCTAGTCGCCTTTTGCCAACATAGGGCTCCAATCCCTAGTTGAGATTTTAGACATAGGGCCTCTATTCCCTAGTCGCCTTTTTTTATACCAACTTAGGGCTCCAATCAATAATTGCGATTTTAGACATAGGGCCTCCATTCCCTAGTCGCCTTTTTTGCCAACATAGGGCTCCAATCCCTAGTTGAGATTTTTAGACATAGGGCCTCCATTCCCTAGTTGCCTTTTGCCAACATAGGGCCTCCATTCCCTAGTTGAGATTTTTGACATAGGGACTCCATTCCCTTGTCGCTTTTCCTTTTAAAGACACACAATCCTTATTTTATCGCTTTAAAAAAAAAGAAGTTTAGATCTTAGTTACAAATAACTCACGAAATTTTCCTAGTGAAAACTGGGGCAGAAAAATTTCGTTTGTTTTGTTTGTTTTGGTGTCTGAGTAGGTTTGACCTCGAGGCACAGGGTTCGAGATGGCCAAAAGAATGAGTCCTAATCCAAAATAAAGAAACGAAGAGAAAAGAACAAAAAAAAGTGAACTCCGAGTGCTGAAATAGAAAAGACGCGGACTGCCCAAGATATGATTGAAATCACAGGCTTCGCATGTCCCGCCTTGATCCAAAGCTGAAGAATGAACCAGCAGTTACAGCTGACGAGCATCAAGATTCAGATCGGAGTCTGCAGCAAGAACCAGCCAAAACTCAAGATCAAGCTTCAAGAGATTTATAGATAGGAATCTCGTAACTCTTAGCTGATAGGATTAGCTAACTTAGCTTTTTATTTTTTGTTTTGGTGTAATAAGGAGTTCAGCAAGCAGTAGCAGCAGCAGCAACAGTGAAATCACAGCTTCCTGGTAGTCCCAGCTACCAAAACTTCCAGAACTACACTGACCTGATTCCTTTATAGCCAAGGATATGTAGGCAACCTCTGAAGCAAGGTTCAGTCAGGCTTTTTCAAAAATGCTTCTCATGGAGTGTCAAACGGGCAAAAATCCCTCATAATTGCTCATTTTATCTTTGCCCGAAAACCCTTCGTGTCTCCGAGCAAAGAGGGGAAGCTGTGAGCACGTGATTTTTGCCTCACATGAACTATTCCTACAGAATTCCAAAGAATTAGATTTTTTTCTTTTAATTATTTGTTATTTCAGGAATTATTGTAGAATTTTTCTGATTGTTTGCATGTTTTGCGCATGTTCAATTCTTTTTAATTCATATAAATACAAAAATACATTGCATTTGCATTTAGGATTTAATTTTACATTTTTTATATTAATTAGTAAATTAGTTTGTTTTACAAAAATAGAAAAAAATATCACAAAAAATAACTCATTTTTGCATTTTTAATTTTTAGCTTCGAATTTTGGTAGTTTTCTTTTAATTTGGTATTTAATTAGTTGTGGTAATTATTATTTAGAGTTAATTAATTTAATTTGATAGTATAATTTGGGTTAGGAATTAATTTAGATTTTTATTTTTTTAATTTGAAAAAAAAAAAGAAAAAAAAAGAATTTTGGAATGAAAAGAAAAGGAAAACAAATGAAGGGAGTCTGATTTTTCGGGCCAAATCCATTTAAAATCTTTCAGGCCCAAACGATTATACCCTCTTACCCGTTAAAACTTGCCCAAACTCGTGTCTTTTAACCCGATCTACCCCACTAGTAACCAAAACGACCCCGTTTCGAGTCGTTAATCTGGGCCATTGATCTCCCTCAATCGAACGGACGAGAACTGAGGGGCTTGACAGTATAAAACTGTCTGAAGGCCCCCCCCCCCATTCCATCTCCCATTTGACCCTCTTCAGAGACCAGTCCATTAACCCTAGTCCGCCGCCCCAATTTTCCACTCGCCGGTGGCGACGCTGCTCCCAATCCATCCCAAATCTACACCATGAAACCCCCATGGCTCCCTCTTCCCCAATCTTTAACTGGTTTCCCTCGAATCACCCTAATCTTCGTCGAATCTTAAATCTGAGTTCAAGCCCTAAAAGCCCAAAATCAAATCTGTTCATGCAAGGCTACTTCTCCGGGTTTCTTGAGTATTCAAGGCTGGTTTATCACAAAATAATGGTGTTTGCTTGTTCTTGACAAAGAACAAGCGATTAATATTATTTTGGGCTAAATCAGAATGTCTCGATTTATTTTGAGTTTAATCGGTAAGTTTCCTTCATTTTTTATGTCCATCTTCGTTGGTTTCATCATCTGCTCCTCCCTCTTTCTTTTACTTTTCTTTTAGTTTAGTTTTCTTCTGATGAATTTTGTGAATTTCTTTTTAACTTTTGATTTTAGGTTTCTGTGCTTGTTTTCTTTAAAATTTTCGTTAATTTTGCTGGTTTATGCATTCTACCTGTTTAGCTTCTGATTTTTGTTTTAGTTCGATATCCAGCCCAGTGGAATTTTGTGTTAATTTGGTCGTTTAGTTAATTATAGCTCATTAGTTTAGTTTAAAAAAAGAAGAAGAAATCAGTCATTTAGTTAGATTTTTTTTTTTAGTTTTGAAAGCATCCAAGTCATTATTTTCTTCTGTTCCTCATTGAATTACCAATTGGATTTCTGATTTGGTTTGGGCTTTGAGTTTAATTTTGATCCACTTTCAACGGGGCAGGCCATTCATCATGTTTAGCTATTGGGTCAATTTGACCCATTTGGGTTCACTGAAGTAATTTTCAGGGGTTTAAGGGGTAGTCTAGGAATTTTAAGTAGGAGAATCTTTAATAACTGAATGGGAAGCTGCCTAGAAGGTGGGGATTGGGACTATTTTAGAAAGTTGATTTTCAAGCTAAGGACATAAGAGCAAAAATGAAAATTCCAAAAGGATTAAAGTGCAAAATCTGAATTCATTCTTGCTGCCCTAAGGCTTGCCTATAAAGGCATTCTTTCTTTACTGACAAGTCACATAAATTGAGAGATTAAAAAATACTGAAAAGTGAGAAAACGACTAGGTCTTTTCCAAGCTCTAAACACTGAAATTTTGCTGAAAATTTGGTTTCTGGCTTCTAGTTTTTATTTCCTTTCGGTTCAGTAAAATTCCTGAAAGATCAAAATCAAGTAGCTGGGTTTTAGTTTGGTATTCCTGGGTAATAATGGTTTGAGTTTTGGGTTTAAAAGTCTGGCTTAAGCTGCTGCTAGGACACTGTTTCATGGCTAGTTCTTAAGCTGATTTCTGCTGCTGCTGATTGTCGATTCTTTACTTCTTTTGTTTCCCTTTTTATGTCCAGGTATCATTCTGCACCTTGGTTAATCTGTGAAGTGTGAATGTGCAATTGAATATGGACACATAATGGAAGATTCGTGTTATTAGACTTTTGTTCCCCTGTTGCTTCATTTCATTCATATGCTGTATTAGTTTCATTTTGTGGGAATCCTATTAGTTTTCTATGTAGTATAAGGTGTGTATAGCTGATCTTCTGTTTGATTTTGTTGAAATTTCTGATCGCCGAACTTTAAAATAGTTAACATGCTGAATTGTTGTTCATTGTTTGTATTGAAGTTTTGATTTAAGGCTTAAAGCTCATTATAGTTGTTTATAATTTGGTAGGGGAATTTGGATCAAATAAAGATGCTGGATTATGCTGCCTGCATTGAATTCAGAAAAAATGAATTTCTTTAGGAATGTGATTTGGTCTTATATCCTTTAAAACCTATTGTTCATGTAATATTTATCATGCATCATGTTTAGTCAGCGGGGTTTCAAATGGTCTCTTCAAAAGTTTTAAGTGTTCAAATAAATGGTGTTTTGAATTTTCTGCATTTTGTACTTCAATTAGCTCATGTTGTTTCTTGCTTACATTACTGAATGCCATGCAAATCTATTTAAGTTTGGATCCTAGAAAGTTTGTTTGGAGCCCAAAGTTCTGGAGTCCAAGTTGGTTTGGCTCCGCAGGGATTCTATCTCGGGTCCATATGTCTGGGCGTTCATTCATTTATTAAATTTGGGCTCAATTTGGGCACAAGCCTGAAGGCACTTGGGAATAAGAGGATTGCACGCTTTGCCATATGTGGGCCTGTTTTATTTCGAACCAGTTCTTTCGGTTGATGGCTATTGCTGGCCCAAGTTATTTTCAAGTAATTGAACCAGTTCTTACTACTATAAATCCGCTATGTATTGGTTCAATTCAAACATTCGCTGTAGAAAAATAAATTGAAAATTTCTTATGCCTTTAATCAATTAGCCAAATCCTTTAATTAGTCGAGGTGTGCCATATTGTATAACACCAATAGCTATGGCCCTCAAAACTAGATTTAGAAATCCTTTGGGTTTAGAATAATTTGAGGTATGCCGTGTCAAATAAAATCTCAAAACGCACGGCCCTCACTTAATTAATTATAATCATTAGAAATCGAGGCGTGCCATTTAGTTGAATTTTCCATGGCCTTCGCAAACCTGAAGCGTAGTCGCTTTAGGCGCGCTATTTTAAAAAAGTTAATTTCCTAAACTCGGGTGTGCATTTCATGCGACCCAAATCCAAATCTCAACAACGTTAGATAAAATGTGTCATGGACCGCGGGTGCATTTCATGTGGCGTGGTTCAAGACGTGTTAGATGATGTTGAATCTTCCTAAAAAATAATTAAAAGTGTTTTAATAAGTTAAAATTGTACCATAGGTTAAAACATGTATTAAAATCGGATAATAGGCCAGTCATGATAGTTTAAGAGACTGTGCTAGAATCACGGAATCCGGGGGTGCCTAACACCTTCCTTCGGGTTAACAGAATTCCTTATTCAGAATTTCTAGTTCGCAGACTTCAAAAGGAAAGTCGATATTTCCTCGATTTGGGATTTAAAATAAAACCGGTGACTTGGGACACCAAATAAACTATCTCAAGTGGCGACTCTGAATAAAAATGAATAAATAATCTCATTTCGAATAATATCACTTAAAGTGAAAAAACTCCCTTATATCCCCCTCGGGTGGTGTAAAAAGGAGGTGTGACAGATGCAGTAAAATCAAACCTCATATTCATACTTTTAATGTGAATTCCAGCATGAATAAATTGAGAAAACTTTTCCAATTCCAAGCATTCTATCTCATTAGCATCCATTCTTCGTCTGCTACTATGTTCATAGTTGGCTATCCAATCCCACCTTGTAGTGATCTTCCTTATTATTTGAGCAGCCTTCTGCTCCTTTATTTTGTGTTCAAGTAATGTTGTCATACTTATTTTACTGCTCCTTATAAACCTCTTAACCTCTTTTTGTCTAGGGATCTTATTCAATCCCCTAATGCTCCATGTAACCAGCTTCATACAGGAATAAATAGAGATTGTGAATACCCTTCCACTCATGTTTGGCTACTCTGCCTACTTGAACCCTCACCCATTTGCCTTGGAACTGTTAGTTGCAATCCAGATTCTGCTAGTATGTTGAACCCATTGATCATGCTAATTGCATCAGCTCCTTTTTTCTCCTTTCTTCGAGCCACTTATTTCCCTGTGGCTTTTTTCCAAATAAGCTCCTCCTCTCCTCTAGCTATCCTTGTAGGTGAGTTAGCAAGGTTGCTATTTGCACCAACAACCATTGCCACTTCACAGTTCTTAACAGGTACTAATTTTCCTGCTCCACCTTATTAGTGAGGCTAACTTTGGGTTGTCACTCCTGTTTCTGCTTTGGGTTTACAGTTAAAAGGGATAAAATGATACCTTATAAAGTATGGGGTCTTATGTAGTTTCTAATTTGATGATGGGCTAAATTAGAAATACATAAAGTTGTGCACCTATTAATAGGGTTATGGTCCCCAAATCAGAAGTAGGGTTTTCTTTCTAGCATCCCATCGTCGGAAAGAAGATAAGGGCTTGCGTGTTGGTTTGGAAGACCGTTAACCACAAGACGATAAGTTTCATTCGTTCCCATGGATTCAGGTACGCTTCCGCATCTAGTTTTATTTTTTGATGATTTGACATGATAGGTCTTGGGTAAAAGATGAAGGATTCCATCTTTAAAGTAATTTGGTTCTAACATGGTCTTGTCACCTTTGGAGGTTTGAAATATTGTTGACTTTGATAATTCCACCTGAACACGGACTCTACACATAACGTTAAGATTTAAAGTGAGCTGATGTGGTTATTAACTGGTTCCTAAATCAATTCTTGCCACAAATGAGAAAGGAGAAAACCAATTACAGTAGAATTCCAGGACAAGTAGAAAAATACCTTTTGCACCACGCCGTATTAATTAGGAGCCGAATTGTGTGTACGTAGGATTTGCAGAGACAGTAACAGGGCAGCTCTCTTTTGGCATGTCAGCTGAAATACATATTATTAACTGCATGCCAATAGAGAGTAGCCCTATCACTATTTCCCTTATTTTCATTCACCAACTCTTTTTTGTTTCTGCTTCATCACAACAGAGACCTTCCATGCTTGTATAGACCGTTCCTTCTCAGTTTAAGAGATATAAGAATAAACCACCGAAGAATAGGCATATTGACATTCCTTCTCTGCTCCTTTGTAAAATATTTTCATCAGATTCCCTCAATCGCCTTGTCCATGAATTTGTAGGTGAAATGCGGGAAAAAAGTTGCTGAAAAGGTGAAGATGAAATGTGTCAGTTGACTATCTTGAGAGTTGTAACAAAGGAAATAAGGACCTTCAAACAGCATATCCTTCGTCATATTCCCTCACTTTCTCTTGTTTTTTTTTTTTTTCTTTTTTCATATCTACTGTTCTATATGTAGGGTTCATTTTTGCTGGGCTTTTCGATTTTTCGAGTACCAGTCTTACTTACTTAGGCTCGTAATATTTTCAGATTCCAAATTTTTCGGATGCTCGCCAGGAAATCACGAGTACTACTTCCTTTAACTGTCTTTGGACATAATAAAAGTTCGGTGTCGATCGATTGTTGAGTTCTCTCATATTATTCAAAGTGTCGCCATTTATTCCCATTTGCATTTCACGCTAACCCAAACTGTTCGATGACGACATCTTAACTATCTATGTTCAGCTTGCTTATAATCTTTTTGCACCTTTGAAACACATATTGTACTTATTATAATTTTTTTGCACCTTTGAAACTTAGCAAATTTGCATGCAACCCACTTAGAGGGGAATGATTTGTGTGGTGTCCAATTTTCACGTGCACATATGATAGAAGGACATGGTTCTTATATATGTTCCTTATACTACTGTTGCAGAATAATAAAAAACCACGACCTACTACTTAGTAGGATTTCCCAACACTTCACTATATCACTGAGCCAGAACGACATTTACAAAATTCTTTCTAAGCCTAAGGATTACCTCTAATACCTTTGTGGCAACCAGCGTCTAGCTATTGCGACAACTTCAAGTTACCTCTAACTTGAATACAACACTCAAAGTACCTAGTACAATTGCTTCTAGATAAAGCTGAAAGGTACAATTTGAAACACCTACTACAATGAAACTAGAGTAAAAGACAGATATTTGAAACTGTTTTTTCTACTTGGTTTATGTAGCTTCAGGTTCGCACACTTGAATCACATAAAAATTGCTTGCAAAATGCCTTGCTATTTTGCTCTCAACTCACGTTTAACTTCAGCATTTGTGCGTACCTGTAAAATGAGAACATCCTGCAATTTATAGAGTTAGTAGAGTAGGAAATAATTAGAGTTCTAATGCTATACTCTTCCACGGTGGAAGAGTTCTAGTTATCTTCAATTTCTAACTTCTCCCTTATCTAGGATAGAGTTCTCTTCGAGTAAGAGGTTCTTCTCCTTATCACTTTTGCAACGTTTTCGTTCAGGAGATATCAGATGTAACCACATAAGCTTATCTCCTTCATGTGCATGCCTTGTGCTCCAAATTGCCCGTGTTTGTGTACACTGTGTATGGACCTAGTTCATGCTTGAGTTCCTTTGTCAATCATAAAAACAAACTTCACATAGCCAACAAATTTTCCCTTTTTGATGATAAGAAACTCTGGGCTTTTCATAAGCAAAAGCCCTGTTTTAGCTCAGCTCAACATCAACACAATGTTAGAATACTTTCCATTTTAAAGTCACAAATCATCAAGGACCATGTCCATTAGGTTATAAACATCACAGTCCAAGTAAAAAGCACAAGTAAAAGGCACAACCTATCTTCCCCATTTTGCCATCATCAAAAAGTTGCATAATTATGTTAGATAACCAGATTTTAATAGATATTACTCATGGCCACTAGGGCTACTTCAAATGCAATCGTGGAGTCAAGCATCATATATCAATCTAATGATATTTGCTATCTAAGAAGCATCAAAAAATAGTTAGAGCACAAAAAACAGTTGATTAACATTGATACTAGTCATCCACAAAGCATAAAGAAAAATAAAGATACTGAATCATAAGCAAAAAGAACAAAAAAATCCCATACGGGCCACTGATTTGTCTAACTAGGCTAGGAATGATTATCCTCTCACTGTCGAGACATTTCATAAGGACCAAGTCCATGAATGTTGTAATATGCCTTCTTTCCTGCATGGGCAGCACAACCTTGTTAACTAATTTAAACAACACTTTATGGGGTGGCTTCGTCTCATTTTTGTATACAGCCTTGGGCTGAAGCTCTTCTTCATTGTCACCAAACTTTCTTGTAATGGCAAGTGAAGTGGGGAGGTTTTCTAGGCTTGGCCATTTTATCTTTTTGTAGTCATTGTACCCTTCAGTAGGTACCCCCAAAAATATTCCCAACTCCTTGTCGTCAAAGCTCACAGTCACCCCTTTACCACATTGGTGACTGCCATTTTTTATCTCACAATTTGCCATGAACTCCACGATCTCAGTTCTGGCAAGCTTTCCATCTACTTAAGGACTATGTCCTTCCAACCCTGCAGTTGTAGTTTTTCCAGCAGCATCATCATGTCTTCCTCCTCGAAGTCCCTGAGGAGTCTACCTTTCAAGATGGTTCTTTTTCCAAACATAACCATCTTGTCATTCTCTGCATCTGATTCTTCTTCTTCTTCACTCTCTTTTCCTCCACTACTTTCACTTATCTGGACTTCATGGCAGACCTGGTTCTTTTTGCCAAGGTAGAAGGTTCTGCTGAATTTATTTTCGAAGGAGACTTCTTTTTGGAAGTCTTGATTTTCTATGATTTTTGAGTCACAACCTCCACATCTTCTGCCTTCTCTTCATCATGAAGGACCAGGTCCATCTCCTCGGTTTCATCTGCCTTAACAGGCTCACTCATCTTCTTCTTTCCCTTTCCAGTGGCTTTTCTTTAATTTCTTTCAAGGTCTTTTCAAGTTCAGCCTCACTCTGCTTCTTCTGACTCCTTGTAGCTCTTTCTCTCGTTGGAGGAGTCTCTACGGGGATAGAAGAGGTAGCCTTTCTCTTCTTATTTGCCCTAGTAGTTTTAGGGATTTTAACTCCTGAACTTTTCTTCCTTTTTGGATTGTAGCTGTTAGACATGCGTTTCAGTAGATCTTTGAGGGGCTCCTATACTGTCAGAACAGGTTCTTGAACATTTTTACCCAATCTAACCAATCCCTCAGCAGCTTCTCTAGACCCACTTCCCCCTTTTTCCTCTCAGACTTTCTTCTTCTTCAGCAGATTCCTTACTCCATACTACCATAGCTCTTGTTTCTTCAATCAAACCAACAGGAATGGGTGAGGACTCAGCTACTCCTTTTGCCTTTCCCCTCACATCACCTTGAACACCCTCACTCTCTTTTTCTTTTTTCTTTTTATTTTTACCACCCAATTTCCCAAACTCGGTTATTTCAGCCTAGTAATAGTTCCTACCAAAACAAACCTATTTTCTAGATTTTCAGCAACCTCAAAGATAGTCTCAAATGTAATTTTTGGACCAGATGTTACCTGCTCTGTTTCAGATGAAACAATTTCTTCCCCCTCAGTTGCACACATAAAGGGATCTTCAGATTTTTGGGGTTCATCTGCCTGACATGCCCTCAGTTTCTCATTGCTTTTCTTGATTTTTTCTCCTTCGGCGACTACTTTGCAAGCAAGCATCTTGAACCTTCATTTCTTAGAGATAGGTGTGGTTGAGGGTGTGGTTGAGTAGGTGTGGATTCATTGGGTGGTGATGAGGGGTTTTCAGAAATGTGAGCCGTTGATGGTTAGAGGATTAGAGAAGATGAGTATGTGTGTGTTTAGAAGATGAGAGAATATGGAGAGAATTGTTTGGCGGCTGGAAATTTTAGAAGTGGAAAACGACTAAGGCCAAATCAATATAAAGAGGGAGCATTTAATTGGGTAATGACAGCTTTTTCAGAAGCTCAGAAGTCTAATCAAACTGGAAGTTAGTTTGAAAAGACGTTGAGGACTCTCCCTAAAATCTAGGAACTTATTGCGTTTTGGGACTCTATTTGGATGAAATTAGTTCAATTAGTATCGGAAAGGCTTAAGGAGGTTAGATTAAGTGGGACTCTTCTTTTGATCGTGATCCAAATATAATTATTTCAAAATATACAAAGTGGAGAGTATGTACCATGTAATCTTCACTGTGAAATCTCTTGTGTAACTCTGAATTTTCCAAGAAAGTAAATATAATATCACCAGAGATTAATGAGATATTTTAGCACATGGCACAAGAGTATACTAGTGAAAGTATGAGACTGAGGAAAATCTAATCTAATTATGTACAAAATTCAGATATTTTCTAACCAAATTTTTGAGTTAGAATTGGTTCTTTTTATGTGATCTTAATCATCCCTAATTCTAACATATTCCTTTCAAAGTGATCTCTACTTAGAGCTTTTGTAAGATGTCAGCTATTTGCTTGTCAGTAGCACAAAATTCCACAGTGATCAACCCCTTTACATAGTTGTCCCTCAAAAGGTGGTGCCTAACATCTATGTGCTTTGTTATTTTGTGTTGAACCCGGTTCTTGGTCATACCAATTGCGCTGGTGTTATCACAAAAAATTGGGATACAACCTACATCAATTCCAAAGTCCATTAATTGATGTTTGATCTATAACAATTGAGCACAACATGAGGTAGCAGCATCATACTCAGCTTCAGTAGTAGATAAGAACATAGAATTTTGCTTTTTGGTGGCCAAGACACAAGACATGAGCCAAGAAAATGTGCTATACCTAAGGTGCTTTTTCTATCCACAAGAAAAGATACATAATCAGCATCAACATATCCCACTAAGCTGAAATTACTACCTTTCGCCTAATCCAAAGTCAGTAACAGGATGCGGCAGAGACGGTTCAGCGGCCCATCGAAAGACGGTCCGCGCTGCAAAAATGATTGGATACCATAGAACAAGGCCACTGGTGCCTTTTAGGTATCTGAAGATCCTCTTGACAACATTCAGGTGAGTCTCCTTTGGATTTGCCTGAAATCTAGCACAAAGGTCTACATTGAAAATAATATCAGGTTTGCTATCAGTGAGATATAACAAAGAGCCAATCATTCCCCTATACAACTTCTGATCAACACATGAACCAGGTTCATCCACATCCAATGTTGTGGCTATTGCTATAGGAGTGTCAATTTCTTTGGAATCTTCCATTTTAAACATTTTAAGCAGCTCTTTCACATACTTCTTCTGATGGATTATAGTTCCATAAGTGGTGTTGGTAATTGTTGGTCCCAGTTAATGTGTGATTGATTCACCTTTGATTAGCTGGAATGGCTCTTAACTTGTGGTGGTGGACAAGCAAAAGCTTCATTTTGGGGGAGTTGATAATTGGGGATTTTGACTAATTATTAGCGCCTTTTAGCTTTTGTTTTAGTCCAAAAGCGTTTAATTGTGTTCCCGAAAACTGATGAAATGTGCTTAATTGTAGAAATATTGGAAGATGAACTCATGAGATGAAATCCAACTCAAAAAGGACTAATCTATCTCAAGGACAAAAAAGGCACCAAAGCTCAGAAGTGCGGACCGCTGAAAACCATCTGCGGCCACAAGTTGTGAAGAAGAATCCATCAAAGACGAGATTCTAGCATTCAAATAATAGCCCAATGAGCTATTACATGAGCTATGGGAGCGGTATTGGACAATGGTCAAAGAGTATCCGAATAATGACATGACGGAAGCCATGATTCAACAAACTTTTTATTGGTGGATCAACACGACCAATCAGTGCGTGGTAAATCAACTTGCAGGTGGAAATTTCATGACAATCCCATATGTGGAAGCTTGTGAGATTTTAGATGAAATGGCGTACACCTCATTCGCATGGAAAAGTCATCAAAATGTTCCTCAAGGTGATCCAAATGTGATTTACCTCCATAAAGTGTTGCATGATCATGGGCAAGCCATTGCCGAATTGACCACCACAATGAATCAATTAGCCAAGGCTCAACTTCAACAAGTGCAAAGTCCAAGGCCAGTCAATGCCATGTAGGGAGTAAACATGATGATGAACAAAAAAAGGACCAAGGGTCCACAAGTTCAAAGCCGAATGGAGAATTATGTACAAGAAGCTATTGGGTTTGATCAAGCTAAATCTTACAATGTCCAAGAGGAGGAAGAGCAATATGTGAACAACTTCCAAGGGTAAAGAAACAACTCTCAAGGCCCAAATCAACAACAACGGTTACCTCAAAGTAATCAAGGTAATTGGGATTCTAACAACCAAGGTAATTGGAGTGTTGGCAACAATCAAATGAATTGGCATAATAACAACAATCAAGGAAATTAGAATTGGGGAAATAAAGAAGGTAATTGGAGTGAAAACAATCAAGTGAATTGGGTAGGTAATAATCAAGGCGGATGGACCAATAATAAAGGCAATCAGGGGTCGTGTTTTCAAAAGCACCCGATGTATCAATAACCTAGCAACCCGCCTCCTTATCCTTCCCATAGTCCATGTTCTTCCCACGGTGAAATGGGGCGTATTGAGAATATGTTTAAAAAAATGATGGAGAAGAATGCCGACTCAGATGCCCAACTTGCCTACCACTATACATCTATCCGTAACTTGGAAGTTCAAAATGGGCAAATCTCTCAATCTCTAAATACTCATCCTAAGGGGTACTACCAAGTGACACGGTGGTGAACCAAAAGGGTGGGAACAACACGAGACATTCCATGGCGCTACTACAAGGAGTGGAAAAGGTGGGAATGCACACACCTCTAGATAAAGGAAACTTCTGGATTATGAGCAAGTGGTACAAGAAGATGAGACCCTGAACAATGTAGTGCAAGCAAATGATGAAGTGCAGATTGATATTAATGGCAATGTGGAAGAGACTCAGGAGGAAGCCCGTATAGGGATCACGTTGTTGACATATCAAAACCGGTAGTGCAAAAGGCTAAGGCACCATTGCCTAAGCCTTCTTCTCCATATCCTCAAAGGCTTTCCAAGCAAAATGGCGGGAATCAATTCAAAAAGTTCATTGACATGATGAATAGTCTCTCGATTAATATGCCATTGGTTGAATCATTGGAGCAAGTGCCCGATTACGTAAAGTTTATGAAGGATTTGGTGACAAAAAAGCGGTCGATGAATTTTGAAACTATCAAAGTCACTCATCAAGTGAGTGCAATTGTGCATTCAATGGCTCTCAAATTGGAATATCCCGGTGCTTCACAGTCCCTTGCACCAAAGGAAGTGCCGAGTTAGCTAAAGCTCTTTGTGATATTGGGGAAAGTATCAATTTGATGCCCTATTCGATTTTTTAAGATTTTGGGAATTGGGCAACCAAGACCCACATCTATGAGATTAAATGCCTGATCATACCATGAAGAGACCCTTGGGAGTGATTGAGGATGTGTTGGTTCGTGTTGATAAATTCATTCTCCCAGCGGATTTTGTCACTTCTTGATTGTGGAGTTGACTATGAGGTGCCAACTATTCTTGCTAGACCTTTCCTTGCTACGGGGAAGGCTCTAGTTGATGTTGAATCCGGAGAACTTACCTTCCGAGTTGGTAATGAAAAAGTGGTTTTCCATGTGTGTAAGGCCATGAGGCAACCCAACAGCAATGAGGTGTGTTCTTTCGTGGATTTGGTGACCGATGTGATTGTAGATGAAATAAGTGTTGTGAATGAATGTTAATGATACATTGGAGGCAGTCTTGCTTAACTTTTATGATGACAAGATGGATGGCTCCGTGGAATATGTGAACTCTTTGCAAGGAATGGGGTCGTACACTTATGAACCCCGCAAATTGTCCTTGGATCTTGAAAAATGGACAACTCCTCCTACAAAGCCTTCAATTGAAAATCCTCCTATCTTGGAGTTGAAGCCATGGCCTCCACATCTTCGGTATGAATTTCTTGGCCCTTCTTCTACATTACCGGTTATTATTTCCTCTTGTTTGACTAACGAGCAGGTAGACTCTACATTGGCGGTTCTACAAAAGAAGAAGAAGGGTATTGGATGGACATTGGCGAATATTCGGGAGATAAGCCCCCTATTTTGCATGAACAAGATTAATTTGGAGGAAGGTTCCAAATCATCTATTGAACATCAAAGGAGACTTAATGAAGCCATGCAAGAGTTTGTCAAAAAGAAGATCGTCAAGTGGTTGGATGCCGGGGTTGTCTACCCATTTACGATAGTTTGTGGACTTCTCCGGTTCAATGTGTCTCAAAGAAGGGGGGCATGATGGTGGTCACCAATGACAAGAATGAGTTGATTCCTACAAGATCAATAGCCGGGTGGAGAGTGTGTATGGACTATCGAAAGCTCAACAAAGTCACAAGGAAGGTCCGTTTTCCACTTCCCTTCCTAGATCAAATGCTTGATAGATTGGCTGGTCGTGCTTTCTATTGTTTCCTTGATGGGTATTTCGGCTATAACAAATACTTATTGCTCCGGAGGATCAAGAGAAAACTACCTTTACATGTCCTTACGGTACTTTTGCCTTTAAGCGGATGCCATTTGGGTTGTGCAATGCACCAGAGACTTCTTAAAGGTGTATGATGGTGATCTTCAAGGACATGGTGGAGGATTACCTTGAAGTCTTCATGGATGACTTCTCGGTGGTCGGGAATTCTTTTGATGATTGTCTCGCAAACTTGGATAAAGTGTTGGCAAGATGTGAAGAAACAAATTTGGTGCTAAATTTGGAGAAATGTCATTTCATGGTCGAGGAAAGCATTGTCCTTGACCACAAGATCTCAAACAATGGTATTGAAATCGTCAAGGCAAAGATTGAGGTGATTTCTAAATTTCCACCTCCAATTTCAGTGAAGGGCATGTGGAGTTTCTTAGGCCACGCGAGGTTTTACCGGTATTTCATCAAGGATTTCTCTAAAGTGATGAACCTGTTGTGCAAGTGTTTGGAGAAAGATGCTAAGTTTCACTTCAATGATGATTACATGATAGATTCTGAATTGCTAAAGTTCAAATTGAATAATACTCCCATTATCACCGCTCAAAATTGGAGTGTTCCTTTTGAGCTCATGTGCGATGCAAGCGATGTAGCGGTAGGGGCTGTTTTGGGGCAATGCATTAGTAAGATTTTTTGTCTGGTCTAATATGCTAGTAAGAACATGAATAGTGCCTTAGTCAACTATAACATTACGGAGAAAGGGCTCCTTACCATTGTATTTGCTATTGAGAAGAACCGCCCGTACTTGATGGGTGCAAAAGTGATTGTCCACAAAGATCGTGCGGCACTTTGTTATCTTATGAGCAAGAAAGATTCCATAGCTTGATTGATGAGATGGGTGATTTTGCTACAACAGTTTGATATTGACATCCAAGATGGAAAAGGAAGTGAAAACCATGTGGAAGACCACTTGTCTCATTTGGAGGAGGATGAGAGGCTGCATTATGGCCTTGAAATCAATGACTCATTACCCGATGAGCAACTTTTGGCTATTGCAATGAAACAGGTACCGTGGTTTACGGATCTAGCAAATTTTCTTGTGAGTGGTATCATCCCGGACGAGTTCTCTTCAAACCAAAGGAAGAAGCTCAAACGGGATAGTCAAGACTATTATTGGAATGAACCGTACCTTTTCCGGATTTGTATGGATGGGGTAAGTAGAAGATGTGCACTGGAGGAAGAGCAATGTGAAATTCTTGGGGCTTGTCATTCTTCGCCATATGGTGGTTACCATGGTGGAGCAAGAATGGCCCAAAGTGCTAAGTTGCGGTTTCTATTGGCCCACTCTCTACAAGGATGTAAGTGATCTAGTGAAAAATGATGTGATGAATGTCAAAGGGCCGGTGGAATCTCAAAGAAAAATGGAATGCCCCTCAACACCATTTTGGAGATTGATATTTTTATGTGTGGGGTATTGACTTCATGGGCCCTTTTGTGGGTTCTTGTGGAAACAGCTACATCTTGGTCACGGTTGATTACGTATCTAAATGGGTTGAGGCCGTTGCTCTACCCAACAACGAGGGAAGAAGTGTGGTGTCTTCTTGAAGAAAAATATTTTCACAAGGTTTGGTACTCTGTGGGCTATCATAAGTGATGGGGGGGGGGGGTTGTCACATTTTTGCAACAAAGCCTTCGACACCTTACTCACCAAGTATGGTGTCACTCATAAAGTCACGACTCCTTATCATCCACAAGCATGCGGTCAAGTGGAAGTCTCCAACTGGGAGATAAAGAGTATTTTGTCCAAAATAGTGAATCCTAACCGGACGGATTTGTCCAAGAAACTTGATAATGCTCTATGGGCTTATAGGACGACCTACAAAACACCTATCAGAATGTCTCCATACCTGTTGGTGATTGGAAAAGCTTGTCATCTTCCGGTGGAACTTGAGCACAAAGCCATGTGGGCTCTAAAGAAGATGAATGCTGATTGGGATGTCGCCGCCAACTTGAAGGTGGCATATTTCAATGAGTTGGATGAGTTTCGGTACCATGCATACACAAGTTCGTCCTTATATAAAGAGAAGATGAAATATCTTCATGACAAGTACATTTGGAACAAAGAGTTCAACGAGGGTGATTTTATGTTGTTGTGCAATTCACGGTTGTGGATGCTTCCTAGAAAATTAAAGTCTAAATGGAGTGGTCTGTTTGAAGTTGTGGGTTTGACAACCCCTTTGGTGTTGGACTTGAAGAATAAAAATGATGAGGTGTTTTGAGTCAATGGTCAACGAGTGAAGCATTATTTTGGAGAAATTAGTGATGGCCATGTTGTGGCGATGATTCATTTCAAGTGATGTTAATCTACGTCGTACCGCGTTAAATCAGGCGCTTCTTGGGAGGCAACCCATATTTTCTTGTTCTCTTTATTTTCTTCTTGTAGATAGGTGTATCTTTTGTGCTAATTGGATTTGAAGTATGTTGCAGGAATGAGTGTGCTTTACAGGAATTGTGCTCAGAAAAATTGGCTAAGTGTGGAAAAAGTGAGAACCACACAATTGTGAGTGCTACAGCAGAAAAGAACTGTGGCCGCACAATTTCGGTGCGTACCATACAAATTGAGATGGGAAATTGCAAACTCTCTGAAGTTTGGTCTGTCAGAGAAATGGCCAATCTGCGGCCGCTCATCAAATTTTGCGGTCCGCAATCAAAATTTGTGGTCGCACTCCAAATTCTGCGGACCGTAGATCATCAAAGGCATTTAAACCCCCAGGTAACAGAGTGCAGACCGCAGAAGGAATTCTACGTCCGTATTCGTCCTCTTGTTCCCCAAGTCTGTGCATCAGTATAAATAGTAGCCTTAGGTCTACTGTACATTTTTTCCTTCTCTGAGCACTCAAAATTCTAAATTATTACAATCGTTTGTTCCATCATCTGCCACACTTAATTCACATTTTTATTCACTCACTTGCACTACTTCATAGCTAGTATGCTTTAATTACTCATCGAATTGTTCAATTTTTAGTTTAATTTAAATTTTTTTAGGTATTTTAGGCCATTGTCAATAGATTTCAATTTTAATACCATGTGGGGTTTAATCTGTAATGGGTAAAGTGCTAATTGCCTTATGGGGACCGGGTAAATTGATTTGCATGCTTACTTGTAACCATGTCAATTCTTGCAAAATTTTGTAAACCTAAGGAGTGTGACTGACTTTGGTTTGAAACCTGCGGCCACACAAGAAATTGTGCAGCCCGTAGAAGTCAAGAGTAGGGTACTGTATGAGAAGCTGAATCTACGGCCGCACTTGAAATTGTGTGGACCGCAGAAATCCCACCACGGCCGCAGAAAAGTGTATGCGGCTGCAAAATAGCCTATTCTCTATCTTCAGAGAGTTAACATTTTGGGATATCCAATATGCGGGCGCAATAATAATTGTGTGGACCGTTGTTCAAATCTGCAGTCGCACTCAAAATTGTGCGGACCTCAGTTCTATCTCTGTGGCCGCAAGTTCAAATTGTGCTATCTGAATAACACAGTCTGCGGCCGCACTTGTCATTGTTCGGACCTCACTTCCCCACTCTACAATCATGTTTTACACTATGATCACTGTATGTGTGAACTTGAACTACAAATGATTCATGCTGCTGTTTGTTATAGATAATGGTTAGATCTCGAGGTCGTGGAGATACTTCAAAGGGAAGGGGTGATCCTTCTTGGGGACGAGGAAATAGACCAATGCCTAGTTTCCAACAACCCTCCAAATCCAGTTCTTATGCCCCATCTAAGGAAGTATCAGATGGCAATTCAGTCTAAGAGCAGCCGGCTTCCCAATCACAGCCATCGAGGAGATATCAACTCCGGGACGAGCATACCACAGCTCAAAGCACCTTCGAGGTTTCGGAGAGTGTCAGTAAGGCTTCAGAACCTTCCTCTACACTTGTCCCTGAGGCACCATCGACTTCAGTTGATGAGATTTTGGATGATGGCCGAGGGGGTGATACTAGAGTTGTCGGCCTTGAGAGGTCGAAGAAGAAAGAGGTTTGGGAGGACCGATTTGTCAGGCTAGCTGTTTCACTAGCTTCCGTGAGCGGTGGCCAACAAGATCGCTCACTCTTGAACGACACTTTCAACTTGTTTATCGTGAAAATGGTAATAACAATTGAATTTGATTATGTGAGGTTCTAAAAATACGTAATCCATTTTTATGCTAGTTGTTAAGCACTTAATGCTATATGAAAGACTTAGAAACGAGATTAGAGCTTAAGAGCAGTGTGATGACCAAACCGAATGGCTAATGGTCAGAGCCTCGAGCTGGATTATTCGAGGACCTCGGGATCGAATCCGAACCTCGGCTGGGAGCTATCGGGGGTAATCGACGGATGACTAACAATTATAATAGAATCAATGACAGCTCTTTATGGCCATTAATAAGAAATGAATGAAGAACAATGGATACAACACAATAAATGTAAGCAATAAATGAAGTAATGAACTCAAGAGAATGTGTTAGAGAGCAGAGAGAATGTTCTTGTATATTTTAGTATGGAGCAACAGATGTTTACAAAATGACAAGGATCCCCTTTATATATGAAGGGGGGTCCCAACATAGTACAAGATGCATTAATTAATAATATATGGTGCAGGTATAGCCACCTAATGCCTTGATTCGTCTTCAGACTAGTCCACTAGGCTTTGTCAGCTCTAGTCACGTGCCTTGGGAATGCCACCTTGAGTTGCCGAGATCGGTGATTCACATTGTCCGGGGCCGGTCATTACTCATAACGTCTTGAAGTCGAACACTAGAAGCTCTCGAGATGCTGTGATGTTCGTGAAATCCGGCCATCGATTTCTACCGTATACAGATAGTCCCCGCATTTCTTAAAGTGGAACAATAAGAAACGACTTTGATATCCATCTCTTCAAACATCCCGTGATGATGTCATATTGATGGTGTAGGCCTTTGTGATAACTGAAGCATCCCGTCAATCCACTTTTCCAGAATTGTTCACTGCACTGTCGACTTTCATTTTTCAAAACAATAATATCGTTGTCAGTCCATTTTTCAAAAATACATTGATTGCTCCTGCCGATACGTTATTCAAGGGCATTAATGGGGCCGCCGGTAATGCTTCCACCCCTATAAAAGGGAGCCTCCTAAAACCATTTCCTCATTCAAGCGTTTTCTAATATCCTTCCACCCCTTCCTTCTCTTCATCCTCATCCATTGATATCTCTCATGTTTGAGGCCCACAGCCTTATGGTTACATGGTGGTATTTCCGCCAGTTAGGCCACGGCCCTTTTTCAGGGCTTTCCCTTATCGAGCGAGATCTCACCGCCCTATCGTTGTTGTTGTTGTTGGCTCGAGATGATGAGGTAGGGGCCGATTTCTTCTGACTTGGAAAGATACTTGGATTCTACACCGCTGCTCACGAGGGTGTTCGGACTATACACCGTTGCTCACTCTCCTACCCCGGCCTGGTGTGGCACTTCATCCATTTTGATTTTTGTGGGGTGAAGCGGCACCTCGGGCTGGTATCTCGTACAGCACAATGTCCCAAGAAGTGGACTCAATTTATCCGTGCGAGTAAGGCCGACGCTCGCCAAGTCTTCTACCGGGCCGTGGTCTTCTTGGCCTGGTAGAAACCTTTGCCCTTTGGCGGGCTATGGCATTTTTTCATTCCCTTCTACTTCTCCCACTTTCCTCTTCTCCGTCTTCTCCCTTGGGGATACCACTTTGGAAGATCGAGATAAGAACTCTGAGAAGATGGCGCTCGAAGATACTACCGTCGAGGATGCACCCCCGCGAACAGATTAGGATCTAGCTTTAATTATATATGTACACCTTTTTGCTTCTTTGTTTATGTGTAAGGACCCTTCGTGGGCTTTTCTAATCATATGTCAGGACCCCTCATGGGCTTTGTAACTGTTTTCTATTAATGGAAAAGATGTTTCTTCAATTCGTCTCTGTTGTATGCTATATTTCCCTTTATCTACGCTTGTGAAGAATCTGAGTGCTTGACCCCATCTATTGGTACATATATCGAGCTCGGGGGCGAGTGTTTCTCCAGACTTGTGATTGATTAACACGGCTCCCCGTAGAACCCTTTGTTGTTCCCTGGACCGAGCCCGGATTGGACTGATAAACTCAGGTCATCGAGGCCCTGACTTCGAGTTGAATAGAGGTTGCCTTTAGGATTTCGAGAGTAGTCCCCAAGTGGGGGTTTGCTGAAACCCGGACCACCTGGAAAATTGTTTTGAACTTAGTGTAGATAGCCGTAAGGCGTTATAGATAGATCCCGGATGAGGGTTTACCCGGGTGTAGATGGTACCGTGAGGACAAACCCATATGAGTAGAGTTTAAGCACCTATTTTCTTCTTGAGAGAAACACTCGAGATCGGGTACTATCTCAGGATCTGTAATGACATTTATGGCTTTCTGGAGCCAATCTTCCTCTTGGTGGAGGCCCTCGAGATCGGGTACCATCTCGGGATTTATAGCAATATAAAGGTTGACTTGGGGCCTGTCTTCTTTCTGTGGGGGTCCTCGAGGTCGGGTACCACCTTCGGACTTGCAATGGTGACATTGTATTTTTGGAGTCTTAACTTCTTTTTGATGGAGGTCCTCGAGGTCGGGTACCACCTCGAGAATTGCAATGGTGCCAACTACTTCCTGGAGCCTAACTTCTTTTTGATGGAGCTCCTCGAGGTCGGGTACCACCTCGGGACTTGCAATGGTACCAACAGCACCCTGGAGCCTAACATCTTTTTGATGGAGGTCCTCGAGGTCGGGTACGGGACTTGCAATGGTGCCAACGGCTTCCTGGAGCCTATGTTCTTTTTGATGGAGGTCCTCGAGGTTGGGTACCACCTCGGGACTTGGTTGACGCAGGGTTTTCAACCTTGAAGTGTCGTATGGCGACATCGAGCGTAGGATATGGTTACAAAATGATCGAGGCGACTCTGCCGATGTATCTTTCCAAAGCGATAAAAGCATTAGCCAATATTTCTATTTGGCCTTTGGGGTAGGTGGGTGGTCGCCACTTTTCCAATATATAGGTTTGTCGTCGCATTTTTGGAGATTCCGCTATTCTGAGCAGTTATCCCCTCTCATAGAGTTCTCCTTTCTTGTGCCAATTTTCCTTTAACTCAAAGCTTTCGCCCAAGTCTTCATTTCCCCTTCCTTCGTTTTACTATAGCCATGTCTGCTATGCCCGGATCCGCTCAGCAAGGAGAAAAGAGCTCTGCCTCTGGGGGCTTTGCTTCGGGAGCGAATATCTCGCCGTGAGAGACTCCCAACGTCCGAGGTTATCGGGATTATGCCTCGAAGTTCATTTCATTAATAGGAGAGGAGCATCTCGTATCAGTGAGGAGAGACTGCAGATGGGGGAAGAAGGTAGTTTTGCGTGTACTTTCCCCGGGAGAGAGCGTTATGGATCACTCTGAGGGGTTTTTGAACGAGTATACGTACCCCTTCACGCTATGTCCCTCTCATATGATTGTGCTTGATTTCTGTCAGAAATACTAGGTCACCTTGGAGCAGATTCATCCGTCATTTTGGCGGATAGTAGTGATGATGAGGTTCTTTACGGAGAAAGCAGGGCTTGAATTCACGCTCAGTCATCTTATCAGGCTATACCGACCTTTTCACCATCGAGGTCTGCTAACCTTACAATGCCGGTCGGCCACTCCTATCATTATTGATGATGAAGAAGAATAAGATCGGGAGTGGATGAGTCAGTTCGTCCGAGTACGAACTGTTGATATTATCCCCGTGGAGTTTATCCATTCCTTGAGGAATGGAATTATACCCGTAAGTTGTACACTCGCACCTTCAAAGTTTTTAAATTATGGAAAAGGAGTATACCGTAAGTGTGCCCTCTTTCCCTATCCTGCAGCAATTTCATGGATGCTGTGCGAGGTCCCTGATCTGCCAATTTGGGCTCGGGAGTTGGCGGCCCACTCAACCGACGATGAGCATAGGTGGCGAGCTTTGTATAGGGGCAGATGGGAGGCAAAACATCAGGGTATGCGTTGTGCGATCTCTTTCCTTCCTTTTTTTTAGTGGGAAAAACACTTTCTCTTCCTGCGTACTAACCCTGTTATTGTAGGCACTGGGGAGCCTTCTGAGGCAAGGCCGTGCCCCTTTGGAGAGGCAGAAAGGTTGCTAGCTTATGGGCTAAAGAATGATAATCATAAGAAAGAGATACCTTTGCAGGGCGACGATCCTCAAAGCGAGGTGAACCTGGACTGGGGCCCGGAGTGGAAGTATTGACTGAGCCTACCGCGCCCCCTAATTTCTAGCTTTGGAAGGGCGGTTTCTCCTCCGCTATCATCCTCTTTCTCCGTCAGAGGTACTTCGAGGGATACTCAAAACTCGGGATCATATGCACAAAGCGATCGCGTCCAGACCGGGGTCAGCTCTTTTGGAGCTAAAGGGGCCAGGCTAGCAGAAGTGCGCTCGACCTTCGAGGAAGCCCAGCGGCTTCACTCTCCGGTGAGTTTTGGCAGATGCCTTTCGAGTTTTGTACCTTCCCTTCTTTACTGAGTTTTCCTTTGTAGGCCTTTGACAAACTTAAGTCCGAGCTTCTTCGCCGTGAGGCTAGGCTACGGAATGCTTTGGATGAGGAGAATCCCTTAGGCTCCTTTGCGATGAAAAGGAAGTTGAGCTGGCACGTTTACAGTATGAGGCGAGTCGGAGCTCGAATTATGAGACCTATTTGAAGGTGCATGTAGTTTTTGTTCCGAGGGAGTGTGTTCTTTCTTCTAGCTCCTGAGGCTAACGTTTTGTTTCTTTCCAGTTGCAGAAGAAGGAGGAGGACCTGGAGCGCCTTCGAAACGAAGCCGACCGAGCCAAGCGTGGGTATTATGAGTTAAAGGTTTAGGCGGAGGTTCAGGCTACTGCGGGGAAGGGTGCTCTGACTAAAGCCTCCGCTTTTGAGGTTCAACTTTGCTTTGTTCGTGATAATAGGTCGGTTCGAGCAAATATGATTACGAAGCTCGAGTCTGAGCTTTTGAAGATAAAGGCCGTGATTGTGGATGCCTGGGCTGAAGGCGTAATGAGCGGAACCGCAGCTGACCAGAAAGTGGCGGTCTATTTGAAGGATGCTGCCGATGCTCAAGCTGAACTGAGAAAGGTTCTCGACCGCGAGGACAGGAGCAAGGAATATGCTCGGTGTATGTCTCGAAGGAGAACCCTCGAAATGATCCGTGCTAGGGGCTTTGACCTCTCTCGGAAGAGGTAATGCGGGTGAGGGCAGATGAACGTGGCGCTAAGGCATTCCTGTCCGATGCCGAGGGTAGCGAGGATGAGGCCGACAGGCCATAGTCCCCAAGGGGGATGTAGATTTCACTTTCTGATTCTGTACATAGTACTTTCATAGCACGTTTGTAAATGTATCTTGTATTTTTTTTGCATGTTTGTATAAAGAGGAGACCTCGCGGTTTTGTTTCTCCTGCATTTCTTTTTGCCTTGATTTTAGCCTGATGAACTGGTCTTTGAGTTGAGAGGAATCCTTAGATTCGTGGTATGGCCCTCGGGTTCATTAGGCTGGCCCGTAGGCTCTTGCGCGTCTGGTCGATGCGACCTTATAGTATAAGCAGGCGATAATGGTTCTTACGCATTGCTCTTGGACATATTTAGTTAACTGTTTTGGGTTCAGTCTCTGAGTCGGGTTTCGACTCGATATCATTCGACCCTCAAGTTTTTGAATTTAGGACTGGCCCTTAAGCTCTTACGCGTTGGGTCGGTACGACCTTCTGTATGTGCTGGCGACAGTGGCTCTTACGCATTGCTCTTAGGCATATTTAGTTAACTGTTTTGGGTTCAGTCTCCGAGTTGGGTTTCCACTCGAGCTCATTCGACCCTCAAATTATTGAATTTGGAGTTGGCGACAGTGGCTCTTGCGCTTTGGGTCGATGCGACCTTTTATGTGGGCTGGCAACAATGGCTCTTACGCCTTGGGTTAGTGCGATCTTTTATGTAGGCTTTATTTTTTCCCTCGATAAGGATTTTTTGAAAGTGTTTGCCTGACTCATTGATGTTTTAATAAAAAACCTCGCTTGCAAGTCGTTATATGGCAATGATTGAGCACCTCAGGAGGCTTGGATCGGAGGCTGAGTATCTCGAAGCCGGTATTTAGGAGGTGAATGGTCGAGCTCTTTTGCCTATGTCGAGGGTAGCCTGTTTAACCGATTTTTTTCGAAGAAGATTCGAAGTAGTTGAAGGCCTGTGATTTTGTAGCGACGGTCGGGCATCCCCGAATCGCATTTGTTTGGCTGGTATAGCCTTGTGACCGTAGTCATTTGTGTTTTGTCGGAGCCATTTAGTCTCGAGTGGAGTAGTTTCGGCGTCTATATCGAGGTTATGCCTTTTAGGGGTCTTACAAGTTCGATATATAGCCTTAACTTTGAGATCATGTTTATACCTTTAGTAAGGTCTTACAAGTTTAACATGCCTTTGAGGTCTTACAGTTTTGGATACTTGGTACAAGTATGGTTCATGCCTTGCTTGAGGTCTTACAGATTTTGCCGCTTGGTACAAGCGTGGTTCATGCCTTTCTTGAGGTCTTACAGATATTTCCACTTGGTACAAGTGTGGTTCATGCCTTTCTTGAGGTCTTACAATTGTTGTTGCCTTATACAAGTCTGACGAAACCGAGGCTGCCCATTTGGGGTCTTATGGCCTCTGATTTTTGATAAGTCGATGGAGATGGCGGTTGACGACAGTCCCCGAGTTGTCGAGGATTTCTCGGATCGAGACCATTGCGATGGAGATGGCGATTGACGGCAATCCCCGAGTTATCGAGGATTTCTCGGCTCGGGAGCCATTTTTGCAGAAATACCGAGTCTCTTTTGAAGCGTGAAATTCCGTGATAGAAAGTATTCTTCGATTACTTTGTACAAGTACACATATTTTTGCTGTCAGGGACCTGGTTATTCTATGTGGACACGGTTCATTCGACCGTTTGGCTCGGTACATCATTTTCCTATCGAGACCCCATTCGGCGTATATTGGCTCCTCCGAGTGGGTGACCCTCCAGGGGGATGCCCCCCAGTATTCGAGGTTGATTGCATACGAAGCCTTGAATACTTCTTTGAGTCTTCCTTAGGTAGCATAAGGATGTTGCCTCGCTAAAAAGCTTGCCGGTAAAGCACTTTTTTGGATAAAAACCCGGTCGAAGGAAAAGAGTGCAATGCATGCTTTTGAAACCTAAGGCCTTCGAGATGGAGTGCGCTTTGGCTGTTTCTAGCGAATACCTGCAATCAAGTCAGTGTAGAATGTAATTGAAAGAGAAAGGAGACGGTCATACCTTAGTGTATAATGTGCCAGTGATGTTTCGATCGTTTGTCATGAGGACGCGATACGATCCTTTGCTTTGTTTGGTTCAGACATAGCCGAGGGCGTAGTTTTCTATCGCTATTCTCCTTCGAGGGTGGAGGCACTGGTGTCGGTGTTACATCGTGTACTGCTAACATTTCCCTTTCCACATGCTGTTCCCCGTAGACAGTTTTGATCCCCTCTTTTATCGGGAATTTCATCATTTGATGGAAGGTGGACGGTACCGCTCTCATGCAGTGTATTCATGGCCTTCCGAGCAAGGCGTTATACCTCATGTCTCCTTCGATGACATGGAATTTTGCACTTTGGGTTGTTCCGGCCACGTTGATTGGGAGGGTGATTTTCCCATTTGTTGTTTCGCTCGCCATGTTGAATCCGTTGAGGACTCGTGAGGCGGGCACGATTTGGTCGAGCAATCCGACTGCTCTACCACTCTCGACCTGATAATGTTGGCCGAGCTACCTGGATCCACGAGTACACGTTCAATTTGAAATGTATTTAAAAGGAAAGAGATTACCAGTGCGTCGTTGTGAGGTTGAGACAAGGTCTCGATGTCCTCGTCGCTGAATGTGAGGGCGTCCTCAGCTATGTAACCCCGAGTTTGTTTTTCTCTTGTGATGAATATTTTCGTTCTTCTGATTGTGGGTTCCTATGATTCGTCGATGCCTCCCAGGATCATGTGAATGACATGCTGTGGCTCATTTGTCTCATTCTTCTTTGTCGTTTATCTTTCCTGGAATTGGTTTTTGTCCCGATCACTGAGGAATTCTCGGAGGGGACCTTTGCTTAGTAGTCGAGATACTTCTTCCCGGGGCTGGTGGCAATCTTCAGTTCTGTGGCTGTGTGTGTTGTGAAATTCATAGACTAAGTTATGATTTCTTTGTGAAGGATCTGATTGTACGGGCCTGGTCCACCTGGTGTCTCTGATTTTACTGATGGCGAACACGATGTCTGATGTGTCGACGTTGAAGTTGTACTCTGATAAGCGAGGTGCCTCCGTTGGCCCTGTGTGACTATCAAACCCGGCTCTATTGATGAGTCGCCGAGGATTCTGTCCTCGATCCATCCTTCGATTGTTGCGGGGTATGTTGGGCCTCGAGGCGTTTCTCCTGTCTTCGATGTATGGCTGGTACCTTTCTTTGTTTGGTTTTGGCTCCTTTTCTAGTAGCCTGCTTGGGTATACCGAGCCGGAGGGGGCCCCCAGTTGGTCGTCCTCGACCCTGATTTTCGACTGGTATCGGTTGTGAATGCCCGAACAGGTCACGGTGGGATAGTCAATCAGATTCTGCTTCAGCTGCTTCGAAGCTACCGAGCTTCGTTCATTTAGACCTTCAGTGAAGGCCTGCACTGTCCCAGTCGTCGGAGACTGGTGGTAGTTCCATCCGTTCCATTTCAAAGGGAGATACGAACTCTCGCAGCATTTCATTCTCCATCTACTTGATCTTGAAGACGTCGGATTTCCTTGTTGCTACTTTGTTGGCACCTGCATGTGCCTTAATGAAAGAATCTACCGGCATGGCAAATGATTCTATTGAGTTTGGGGCTAGGTTGTGATACCACATCATTGCCCCTTTAGAAAGCGTTTCCCCGAATTTCTTCAGCAGCACGAACTCGATCTCGTCGTCCCTCAGGTCGTTGCTTTTTACCGCACAGGTGTAACCAGTAACGTGCTCATTGGGGTCCGAGGTTCCGTTGTATTTCAGGAGGTCTGGCATTCTGAACTTCTTCGGAATGGGTTTCGGAGCCACTTCCTGTGGGAATGGCTTTTGCACGAACTTCTTTGAATCCACACCTTTTAGGATCGGGGGTGCTCCCGGAATCTGGTCGACCCTGGAATTGTAGGTCTCGACCTTTTTATCATTGGCCTCTATCTTCTTCTCGCCCGATTCAATCCTTCTCGTGAGGTCCTCGAGCATCTTTACGATGGCGGGGTCGGCTCCCGACCTGTTGTTGCTTTATCTCTCTGGTACCTGCTCGATTGGGGGAGCCGTCCCCGGTGCTACCGTGCTAGGAGTCTTCTAGTGACTCTGCAGCTGAGCAATAGCCAGCTGTTGTGCCTGCAACATTTCAAAAATAACGTGAAGGCTAACCTCGCGTTCTTCCCTAGCCGGGGTTTTCTGGGCTTCTTATTGGTCGCCTCGGTGCACACTCCTGTTAGTGTGGGAGCTTATATCGACCTGTTAGGCGTCGCGCGAGACCTCGTCCACGGGAATTGGCTCTAGCGCGTTCTCGGGGTTTTGTGGAGGTACACCGGCACCTGGAACATCCACACCATTTTCTTCGTGGTTCTCAAGATTGTTGTTTATTGAATCAGACATTTTGACCTGAAATCAATGATCTTGGGCAAGAAAAGGTGTGAAAGATAACTTGCGTTTGTGTAGTGAAGCTAGCAAGAAATTAATCACTATTATTTTTAGCCCCACGGTGGGCGCCAAACTGTTTACCGTGAAAATGGTATTAACAATTTAATTCGATTATGTGAGGTTCTAAACATATGCGATCTATTTTTATGCTAGTTGTTAAGCAGTTGATGTTATATGAAAGACATAGAAACGAGATTAGAGCTTAAGAGAAGGGTGATGACCAAACCGAATGACTAATGGTCGGAGGCTTGAGCTGGCTTATTCGAGGACCTCGGGATCGAGTCCGAAGCTCGGCTAGGAGCTATCGGGGGTAATCGACGGATAACTAACAATTATAATAGATTCAATGACGGCTCTTTATGGCGAATAATAAGCAATGACTGAAGAACAATGGATAGAACACAATAAAAGTAAGCAATAAATGAAGTAATGAACTCGAGAGAATGTGTTAGAGAGAAGAGAGAATGTTCTTGTATATATTAGTATGGAGAAACAAATGTTTACAAAATGACAAGGATCCCCTTTATATAAGAAGAGGGGTCCCAACACAATACAAGATGCATTACTTACAATGATATGGGGCAGGTATAGCCACCTAATGCCTTGATTCGTCTTCAGACTAGTCCACTAGTCTTTGTCAGCTCTAGTCACGTGCCTTGGGAACGCCACCCTGAGTCACTAAGATCGGTGATTCACATTGTCACGGGGCCCGTCAATACTCATAACGTCTCGAAGTCGACCATCAAGGATTCTCGGAGTCGAACACTGGAAGCTCTCGAGATGTTGTGATGCTCGTGAAATCAGGTTATCGATTTCTACCATATACACAACTAAAAGACCTTGAAAAATATAATCCAGCAGCCTTGAGACAATTCCGAGAGCGGAAGGGGTGGATGCCGTTCACCCAATGTGTAGTAGACGCAAAGGAGTATCTGGTCCGTGAGTTCTACGCCAGTATGGAACACATAAATAAAGGGATCAAAAAGAGGAATCTGAAGGTGAGATTTGACCAGAACACACTGAACACCTAATTAGGGTTTGAGGATGTTGAGCCTACGCAGTACCAGGAAAGGCTAGCAATGGGAGATGGAGCTCGCCCATGGCTAGCTGAGATTCTTGCAGCCCAGGGGCCACCACCACCATGGATCATAGCGGGGATTCTTATTAATCGAAACACCCTTAACTTCGAGGCAAAGGGATGGCAGACTTTTGTATGCATCAGACTAGACCCGTGCTAGAATGAAACAAACCTTCTTATTCAACGGGCAATCTGTCGAGCCCGCCGGGGTAGCTCCTAAGACAGTCAACGTGCAATCTACGTTAGCAGAGCCTTCAGATAGTGTAGCAGCTATGCCTCCACCTCCTTCTTTAGGTCCTTTAGCAGCACCTATTACAGGTTCCACCTCATTTTTGAAGTCGGTGCATGTGCCCACTCATTCACTATCTGGGCCGCGAGTCTCCCAGAAACTGACGAGCCTCAATAAATAGATACAGACAGCCGCTACAAAACTGTCTGACATATACATTACTGTTGCAGTGCAGTCATCCATTCCGGCACCCCAGGTTTCTCCGATAGTGGACGAGACTTTGAAGAAGCTCCTGAAGAGCTAGACCACCATAATGAACACCTTGGTAGAGCATTGATTAGAGATTGAGGAGCTGGTCAAGCAAGTAAAGAAAATGAGGAAATTCCAAGCGTCCAAGAAATCGGTTGAAAGGCTACAGAAAGAGGTGACCAAGATTGGAATAGCTAGAGATCTTCCATTTGACATGCTGATAGATCCAGCTCTTTCAGCACCAACAACACCAACAATACCATCAGTTCTAGTGGCACCAGCTAGCTTGTCTGACGAGCCAGACCTAGCTGTCAAAACTGCTGAGGCGGTGCGCCAGATGTTCACCAACCCAGCTACTCCTAGAGTCGAGGATGATGAGATCTAGATAGAGGAGATAGAGGGCGGTGGCGCTGCTGTGGACATAAAGCCATAAGGAGTTTTATTCACTCTCACCCTTCATTTATTTTGTTACGCATTGGGGACAATGCTTATTTTTATTCGGGGGGGAGGGGGGGGAGTGGGGGTGGAGTTTCCTTGACATTTTGATGATTATGTATTTTGATGACTATGACACATTTGGCTTGTAATTAACTTATTACAATTTTCTCCTTATTTCTCATTATGTATATATTATCTCTTATCCCTCATTATGCATATTCATTTAGTTTTCAATAGTTTATGTTTTATAGCTTCTTTATCTTTATGATTTTCTTTTTTTAAAATTAGTAGCTTCTTTTTACGTTTTAGTGGATAATAAGCTTTTGGTTTTCTTAATGCCAGGTACTTTCCAAAGGTGGTTTTCGTGTGAACCGGGTGACTCTTCCCAACGATGGATGGCGTGACAAACTTCTTAAGGGATTGAGTCTGTTTTTTGTGTTTAGGTAAGAATAGTAGTAATAATAAATAAAAAGACCTAGTTGAGTCATGCTCGAAGAGTCAAACATGCTTCACCTGGTACCGGCACACTTAACTACGTGCTTATGGTTAAAAATAAGTTTTTGTGGAAAGAAATAGCTCTAGTTAGTGACCTTTTGACTCCCGTTTTGACGTAGGCAATCATCGAGTGGTTTAATCGAACCATAGTGATTTTCAATCTTGAATATGGTTGTCGTAGACCCTCGACTCTATCCCCTTTAACAATCCAGCTGCGTGAGAGGTGAGATGTTGTTGTTGCAAGTCCAAGTACCCGTGCGAATGGTCAAGAACATGCCACGAATGTGTTTATAGGCGAAATTTTAAGTTTTGCTTGGCTGGAGAAGTGATTGTAGGCTCTCCTTGACCCGCTTGAAATTTTCCATTGCCCACCGATGCTGTTATCCTGTCAACCCATTTGAGCCTAAAACCTTTCTCATTTGATAACCATGTTACAAGCCTTTACCCGTTTTGTCATGACCCTCTCCTGGCACCCGAGCTTTCCTTAACACTCTTGTGAAATAATTGGCTAAAAATGTAATTTTAGGGTAGAGACAAGGAGATTGAGAAAGGTATCAAGGCACAAAAAGAGAAAAAGAAATGAAGAGAAGGAAAGGCAAGAAAAACAAAGAACAAAAAGAAAAATGCAAAAAGAAAGTGAATAAGTTGAAGAGTTGAAGGGATTCAAAGAAAAGTAATAATGTAAAGCATGGAGAAATCAAAGAAGGAGAAAATGAATATCATGACTGATGTCACTCAAACTCACACCACAATTAGGTAGTGAGGCGACCGAAGCAATAATAAATCCCAACACAGGTCGGGGTCAAATCCACAGGGAGTTAGACTTTGGGATTAGGTATATAACTAGAGTAAATGTATGATGAGCCTTAGATTGCACTTCCACATACTCATTGGTTGTTTCTATTTCTACTTTTAGCCAATGATTGCAATTAATAAACTAGAGGACAATATTTTTTGGTTTTGGTTGTTTTTCAAATGATAAAGGAATCTAGGGCCGTGACTTCCACCTAGGTGGCTACCTAACGGGTTGTAAACTATAGAGCTAGTTTGATTAATTGGGATCGTAATATAGCAATCACACGCAATTGCTCACTCTATACCTCTCGGTAGTTTGAGTGACTTTGCCCAACTTGGCTTTCTCAAGCCCAAATGGGTATTTACACAAATCAAGTGATATATGCTCAAGTCGGGTCTTACTATCTCTAGATTTGACCCTTTTAATTGGGGCTATCAATTTCTTGAGTTCACCCCAATTTCTTGTTAGCCAAGTTTTTCCGAAACCTAGTCTCTCTTTCTCAAGCAAAGACCAGGTCAAATAGGCATGAATCAATGTTTGCAACCATTAATTCAGGATTTAAGCCTAAACAAGACTAAATATTAGTAACTCAATCACAAACAAGCCCTAAAATCAAATACCAATTAAGTACCCTCATTAGGGTTGAGCCCTAATTAACGATTTAGCTAATAATCGATTAGACAATGATTTAGCTACTCATACAAAATAAAGAAATACAAGAAAAAAATAACATAAAATGCATAATAATCGATTAGACAAAGAAACTCTAATGTTTAGAAGTTAATCTAGTACAAAACTACTCTAAAAAGTAAATAAAACGGCTCAGGTGCACCTCTGCAAACTAAGCTTAACCTAAAAATGACAAAAAGTTCTATATACTAAGCTGAAAGTATCTGACAAAAATGCCAATGCAAAGGTTGTGCGGCCGGTTAATGGGCTTCTGCAGCCGCACAAATGTGCTGCGGTCCGCAATTTTGGGAGTTTGGGCTTGGCACTTCAGGCTTCTACGGTCCGCATATAAGTGGGTGCGGCCGCACATAGGATTATACGGCCGCATAAAAGTGATGCGGTCCGCACTCCTTTGCTTTCCACCTCTCTGAATCTTCAATCCTGCGGATTGCATAATAATGGATGCGGCCGCACTTGATCTTCTGCGACAACACAATATCAGTGCGGTCTCTGAATCTCTCTTCCGCGGCCGCACTATAATTTTTGCCGTCCGCACTGCTAGCATTTTTCTCTTATTTCGGTTCTTGTTCACGTTTGACTCCTTTTTGAGTTGATTTTGACTTCTTTGGCTCGTTTCCCAATATTCCTGCAAGTAAGCGCATTTCGTTAGTTTCCGGGAATAGCTTTAAGCATTTTTGAGCTAAAATGCAAGTAAAAGAGAGAAAATAAGCGGCCAAAATCCCTACTTATCAACTCCCCCAAACTTAAGCTTTTGCTTGTCCTCAAGCAAATAAGACAATTCCCACCTCCACCGGAAAAAAAAAATATTTCAGCTAGCCTAAGGTGAATCTATTACACATCAATTGGGACCAACAATCACCCACAACACATATGAATTATGGACAACGCAATGATTGATCTTTTAAGTACAATAGTTCTAGTGTGACACTAGAGCATCAAGAGTTGACTCTATTCACCAAGGAAGATTGCTCTTTCATGTGGGTCATTGTGGATCCCACATTCCTCCTCCTCTACTCTCCATTAGAAAATCTCACTTTAGAATGTAACACTCAACGCAAAGATTGTGAAAAGTTCGCTCATCTCTCTCAAAAGAATGTCACAAGTCCGGTTTTGAGTACCATAAGCTTGCCCTTTATGTAAATCACCACTAATGTAAGCTCACTCAACTTGAAATCATGTAGGGATTTTGTAGTATGTAATGAAGGCTTTTGGACCAAGGTGGGACTAATTGGAATTGAATAGTTTCATCTTTCCTTAAGCACTCCATTTTCTCTTTTCGGCTCATACTTTCTCGACTCTTTGAGTCATTTTCTTCTTCCTCGGGGGAACTAGAGAGATGTAATGTCACTCATTCTTGATCATGATATTCATTTTCCTCCTTTTTTATTTACTTCAGCCTTTCTTTCTTTTGAATTCCCTTCAACGCTTCACTTTATTCCCTTTCTTTTTGGCATTTTTCTTTTTGTTCTTTATTTTTTTCTTTGCCTTCCCTTTTCTTCACTTCTTTCTCTTCTTTGTACCTTTTATCGCTTTCAAACTCCTCTTCTCTCCCCCAAACTTATGTTTTGTCAATTGTTTCTCAAGAGTGCTAAGGAAAAATCGGGTGTCAAGAGAGGGTCAATACATAACAGATGAAGTTGTAACGTGGTTATTGGAAGAAAAAAGGCTTCGGCTCAAAGGGGTTAACAAGGGATATCACATTGGTACGCCATGGAGGATTTCAAATTTCAAATTAGGTCAAAGAGAGCCTATGATAATTTCTCAAGCCAAGCTACACTTAGAATTTTGCCTAGAAAAACATTTGGGCCAAGTTCTAGACCACTAGCACGGGTACTTGGACTTCTAGCTAAACATCTCACCTCTCACGCTTCTTTGATTTCTAAAGAGAACAGGTCGAGGGCCCAAAAGAATCCTAGCTTAGATTGAGAATCACAAATGGCTCGATTGGAACCACTCGATGACTGCCTAAGTCAACATAAGAGTCAAAAGAGTCACAACTAAAGCTGTTTTCTGCTAACAACTTGTTTTTAACCATATTCATAGGTAAATGTGTTGGTACCAAGTGAAGCATGCTTGAGACCCCTTTTACTCATTACTACTATATTTACCAAAACATAAAAGAAAACAGACTCAATCCCTTAAGAAGGTTGTAACACCATCCATTGTTGGGAAGAGCCACCCGGTTCACACCTAATCCACCTTTGGAAAGAACCGTGGCATTACAAAAACCAAAGGCTTATTGGTCACTAAAAACGTAAAAAGAAGCTACTAATGTGGATAAGAAGTTATACTACTAAAGAAAAGCAAACTAAAGAGGCTATGAAATAAGCTACAGAAAGCGAGATAAAAGAATATACAAACCGAAGTCAAATGAATATATACATAAGGGTGAAGAATATATACATAAGGAAAATGAATATTTACATCAAATGGAGAAAATATATACATACCAAAGGAAAATAAAAGATGAAAGAAAAATAGTATCAGAGTTATTACAACCCAAATGTCAAATAATCAAAATAGACCACCCCCTAAATTAAAATAAGCATTGTCCTCAATGTTTCACAAAAATAAGAATAGGGAAAGGGTAGAGAGTTAAGAGAACTCCCTATACGGTCTAAGTCTACATAGGATCATCAGCAACCTTGGCCTCAAGCTGTATCTCATCATCACCCGGTTGAGGGACAACTGGATTGCTGAGCATCTAGATCATCTCCTCAAAAGTGTGTGAAGTGGCTAGCGGCTCCTCAGACTGGCCGGCTGCTGCCCTCTGGTGCTATTTGTACTGCTGGTGGTACCTGTGCTACTGGGGTGTTGTCTCCATGAGCAAGTCCAATGGTAAATCACCACCAGATGTAATCTTCTCAATCGCTTTTCTCAGCTTTTGCACCGACTTCTTTGATGCCCGAGACTTCCTCATCTTCTTTACATGTTCGCCCAAATCCTCAATGGCTTTCCCTTGTGCCACCACCTTAGCCATGATAGTCTTCTGGTCGGCCATAATCTTCTTTAATGCTTCCTCCACTAATAGAGGTACCTATGGCTCTGCTGGGGCAGCTGGGGCTGAGGACTATGCTGCAATAGCACTGGATATATCAGTCAGCTTTGTAGTAGTTGCCTGCATCCAGTTGTTGAAACTCGCCAATGTCTGGGAGACTCGCAACGCAGTGGGTAAGTAGAGTAAGCTAGCATTGGTAGTGGCACTGATAATCTAGCAGAAGCTGGTGCTCTGGAGGATGAAGGTCGCATGGCTGCTATTCCATTGGAAGTACCGACTGCTGTGGAAGGCTCGACAGCTGAATCAGTAACTATTACTATTGGCTCCTTCCACTGGCCAACACAGGTAGTAGCTTTACCCTTGAACTTAGGGTTGTTAGCTCCCTGAAAGTGGTACAAGTAGAAAGGCTTCTTGGCCTTCACATATGTATCATAATTCTTCTACTCCACCCCTCGATCATTGAAGTACTCAATAAGGAAGTTTGGTTATGGATAGGATCTTTCACCCTTCTGGACAGCTAGAGTGATGTTGTGGACATGATGGCACCAACATTTATCGGATACCCAGCCATAATCGAGGCTATCAAAACTGCACGGGGAAGTGAGAGCATGGGTCAATGCGGCTACACACGAACGTTTGCCACCCTTTTGCTTCAGAGTAGGGTGGCTCAAACAATTGGAACCCCTGCTGTGAGCCACAGAGGTGATGACCCTGGGATTGCTAGAATCTCAGCGAGCCACGGGCGAGCTGCATCACCCATAGCTAGCTTCTCCAAATATTGCAATGCCTCCACTTCTTCAATTCCCACACATGTGTTCAATGCACAGGAGTCAAAGCGGATTTTCAGATTCCAAACTCTTGTCACCTTCGTTCCCTATTTGATGTGAGCAACATTTGCATAGAACTCCTTGACCAGGTACTCATTTGCATCTAGGACTTTGTTGGTAAACCATTTCCAACCTTTCTGCTCACAGAATTGCCTATGGACATTGGGGTTCTGCTTGTGCAGGTCTGTCATTAAGAACTGTCGCTTAAGAGTGAGCGACCTATGTGGCCACCATTCCCAAAACTTCACGGAGGAATTGGCACTGACAAATCTGTCCACCTATATCTTTGGCCTCCTTGATCTTTCCAACCCTAGTACTGTAGTATCGCCCCCTCTCCCATCATCTGGAACATCATCATCATCATCTATGTTTATTGGAGCAGGGAGAGCATGTGAGGAAGAAGGCTCAGACTCTTGGTTGCCCTCTTCCAAACCTTCCAAAGAACTGGCAGCTGATGAGGAATCATCCATCAAGTGGAATCTCCCAGGGAATCATTGTCTTTGTTGTGATTGGGCTTCCGGATGTGCTTGCACGGAATAACCCTCAGAAGCTTCCCTAGATGGGACGTACTCACTGGTCTCCAAGGTATTAGGGGCTCTATTTGTTGTTGCTTTCTTGCTTATAACCTTTTGGATTGCTAGAGGGAGATTGCTTGTGCCTCGACCCCGACCTCGGGAGGGTTCTGCCCACCTTTTTTACATATCTCCTTTGCCTCGTGAGCGAACCATTGTCTGCAACACATAAAAACTAGAAACCAGTTACAATTGAAGCTCATAATGTATGCATAAACATAATTGGAAGTTGCAGAAAAACATTCTCAAAAGGGGCAGTGCGGACCGCACAATGTGAGTGCGGCCGCAGACTGGCCATTGTGGACCGCACAATAATGAGTGTGGGTGCAGAGCCCCAGGTTCAGACTACTGGGGTCTCTGAAGTTCCATCACTGCGGACAACACAAAAATGAGTGCGACCGCAGAAGTCCATAATGTCTGCACAATTTTGATTGCAGCTGCACAAGTCAAGCACAATATTTCCTAACTCTGAGGGTTGCGGACCGCACAAAAGTGAGTGCATCCGTACAACCTTTACTGCAGACCGCACAAAAATGTGTGCGGCCGCATAATTCAAACTCTATGTGCACCGGCCTAGGGTTTATGCAATATTTACATAATTTAGGCATGGTTTGCACAATTAAGTAGGGATAACTACTTACTCAAACCAGAATTAACACCGAATTTGCTACCCACATAACTGTAAGCACAAACAACTAAGCATTGACATTTTTAGACATAGAAGTAACCCTAAATCTAAGAACAAATCAAACAAAAAAATGAAGAATCTAATGAAGGAATTAACATACCAGTAATGAAGATGCAGGGGAGACTCTAAGTCGATGAAATGAGGGCATATTTAGCACAAATGGGAGAATTTACTATGCAAGCTTAGCTTTAGGGCTCAAGAGATCGAAAAGTGTAAAATGATGACAGAAGTCCTAATTATACTTTTACCCGTGGGGACCAGGTTTTTGACTGAGTGCGGCCGCATTATTTTGGTGCAGTCCACACTCCTTACCTGCTTGTGGAGAAGTCTCACTGCGGACCGCACAAAAATGAGTGCGGCCACGACATTAGTAGGACCGCACAAACATGTGTGCGGTCGCAATTCCTTAAGCATTTTTGACAGGCCAGCTTCAGAGACCATGCGTTTTGATACTTAGCCAAATTTTTCATGCACAATCCCTACAATGCACACCCATTCCTGCATACACTTCAAAACTAGTTAGCACAAAACAAAGCCAATCTAATCTAAAGAAGAAAAACAAAAGAAAAAAAAGACATATGGGTTGCCTCCCAAGAAGCGCCTGATTTAATGTTGCGGTACTACGCAAATTACTAATCACTTGAAATGTAGAACCGCCACAATGCTGCCATCATTAAACTTATCAATATAATGTTTAACCCGGTGCCCATTGACTCCAAAAACCTTATTATTCTTATTTTTCAAATCTAGAGCGCCAAAGGGGGTTACATTCACTAGTTCAAAGGGTCCACTCCATTTCGATTTCAACTTTCCTGGAAACATCCTTAACCGGAAATTGAACAATAGCACCAGATCGCCATCTTTGAACTCCTTGTTGTGGATATACTTGTCACAAAGGTACTTCATCTTCACTTTATAAAGGGACGAACTTGTGTTGGCATGGTACCAGAATTCATCAAGCTCATTCAAATGTGCCACTCTTAGATTTGCAGCGACATCCCACTCAAGGTTCAACTATTTCAAAGCCCACATGGCCTTATGCTCAAGTTCTCCCAGAAGATGACACGCCTTCCCAAATACCAATAGATATGGAAATATCCCAATCAGCGTCTTGTAGTCTGTGCTATTAGCCCAAAGAGCATCATCAAGTTTTCTTGACAAATCCATTCGGTTGGCATTCACAGTCTTTGACAAAATACTCTTGATCTCCCGGTTGGAGACTTCAACTTATCCGCTTGCTTGAGGATGGTAGGAGGTTGAGACATTATGAGTGACACCATACTTTGTGAGGAAGGTATCAAAGGCTCAGTTGCAAAAATGCGAACCCCCGTCACTAATAATGGCCTTGGAGTACCAAACCTTGTGAAGATGTTCTTTTTCAAGAAAGCCACTACACTTCGAGCTTCGTTGTTGGGTAAAGCCACGGCTTCAACCCATTTTGACACATAGTCCATAGCTATCAAAGTGTAAGTGTTCCCAGAAGAGCTCACGAACGGTACCATGAAATCAGTACCCCAAACATCAAAGTTATCAATCTATAGGATGGTGGTAAGGGGCATCTCATTCTTCTTAGAAATCCCACCGGCTCTTTGGAATTTATCACAATGCTTGACAAGTTCACTAGCGTCCTTGTAGAGGGTAGACCAATAGAATCCACAAGTCAAAACCTTTGTAGCCGTTCTAGCTCCGCCATGATGACCACCATACGATGAAGAGTGGCAAGCTTCAAGAATACCCATTCGTTCTTCTTCCGGCACACATTGCCGGATCACACCCTCGGTACATATCCGGAAAAGATACGACTCATCCCAATAATAATCCAAGCCATCCCATTTGAGCTTCTTCCTTTGGTTTGAAGAGAACGCATTCGGTATAATGCCGCTCACAGGATAATTGGCTAGATCGGCGAACTATGGCATCCCGGTCATTGAAATGGCCAACAATTGCTCGTCAGGAAAGGAATCATTGATCTCAAGGCCATCATTTGGCTTCCCCTCCTCCTCCAAACGGGACAAGTGGTCGGTCACTTAATTCTCTGTACCCTTGCGGTCTTGAATCTCTAGATCAAACTCTTGCAAAAGATCCACCCACCGCCTCAACCCTTCGTTAGAATCTTTCTTGCTCATCAAATACCGAAGAGCTGCATGGTCGATGTGAACAATCACCTTAGTACCCATCAAATACGGCCGAAACTTCTCCATGGAAAAAACAATAGCAAGTTGCTCCTTCTCGGTCACTTTGTAGTTGACTTGGGCATCATTCATGGTGTTGCTAGCATAGTAGACCGGATGGAAGATTTGTTGATTCTTTGCCCCAACACTGCTCCAACTGCAACATCACTAGCATCACACATGAGCTCAAAAGGCAAGCTCCAATCGGTGATTATAGGAGTAGTAGTCAACTTGAACTTAAGCAACTCGAATGCCTTCATACAATCTTCTTTGAAATGGAATTTGGCATCCTTCTCCAAAAGTTTGCATGTCAAGTTCACCACCTTGGAAAAGTCCTTGACTAATCGGTGATAGAAACTTGCATGACCCAAGAAGCTCCTCACTCCCTTCACGGATGTAGGGGGAGGTAGTTTGGAGATCATCTCAATCTTAGCTTGGTCAACCTCAATACCATGTTTTGAAAATTTATTGCAGAGGACAATGCCTTCCTTGACCATGAAGTGACACTTCTCCCAATTCAACACCAAATTTGTCTCCTCACATCTAACCAATACCCTATCCAATTGTTCAAACAATATTCAAATGAATTCCCAACCATGGAAAAATCATCCATAAAGATCTTAAGAATGTCCTCCACCATGTCGGTGAAAATGGCCATCATACACCGTTGAAAAGTCGCCGGTGCATTACACAACCCAAAAGGCATCCTTGAAAACGAGAAAGTACTATAAGAACATGTGAAAATGGTCTTCTCTTGGTCCTCTGGAGCAATAAGAATTTTATTGTAGCCGGAGTATCCATCAAGGAAGCAATAAAAAGCATGCCCGGCCAACCTATCAAGCATTTGCTTAAGCAATGGAAGCGTGAAATGATCTTTTCGAGTGACCTTGTTGAGTTTCCTATAGTCCATACGTACTCTTCACCAGGTAACGGTCCTTGTTGGAATCAATTCATTCTTGTCATTTGTTACCACATTCATGCCCCCTTTCTTTGGGACACATTAAACCGGAAAGGTCCACGAGCTATCGGAAATGGGGTAGACAACCTCGACATCTTACCACTTGATTATCTCCTTCTTCACTACCTCTTGCATTGCTTCATTCAATCTTCTATGATGTTCAACGGAGGGTTGGCACCCACCTCCAAAATAATCATGTGCATGCAAAAGGCGGGGCTTATGCCCCGGATATCCGCCAAAGTCCAATCGATTGCTCTTTTCCTCCTTTTGTAGCACCTCCAATATGTACTCTACCTACATGTTAGTTAAGCACGAAGAAAGAATAACCGGTAAAGTAAAAGAAGGGCCAAGGAATTAATACCTGAGGTGCAGGGGCAATGGCTTTAGCTCCAAGGTAGGAGGCTCCTCGATTGAGGGCTTTGTTGGAGGAGTCTTCCGGATTTCAAGATCCAAAGATAGCTTTTGGGGCTCATAAGTGTACGACCCCATACCTTGCAATGCACTTACACTCTCTACATAGCCATCATTCTCCTCCACATCATCTAGGTTGAGCAAAACGGCTTCCAATTTGTCCTCAACATTCATTGTTACACTAGCATCATCAACTATCAGGTCGGTCACCAAATCCACAAATGAACAAACTTCATTACTATTCAGTTGCCTCATTGATTTGCACACATGGAAGACCACCTTTTCGTCACCCATCCAGAAAGTGAGCTCACCGGCCTCCACATCAAAAAGAGCCTTCCCCGTAGCAAGGAAAGGTCTACCCAAAATGATGGGTACCTCATAATCCACTTGACAATCAAGGATTACGAAGTCCGTTGGGAGGATAAACTTGTCAACTCTAACCAATACATCATTAATAATACCTAAAGGCCTCTTCGTTGTTCAATCCGCCATTTGCAACCGTATGGATGTGGGTCTTGGTTGCCCAATTCCCAAAGTTTTGAACACCGAGCAGGGCATCAAGTTGATACTTGCCCGGAGATCACATAATGCATTGGTAAAATCGGCACTCCTAATAGTGCAAGGGATCGTGAAAGAGCCCGTATCTTCCAATATCGGAGCCATTGAGTGCACAATGGCACTCACTTGATGAGTCATCTTGATGATCTCACAATTCATTGATCTTTTCTTGGTTACCAAATCTTACATGAACTTTACATATCCTGGCATTTGTTCCAATGCCCCAAGCAATGGCACATTTATGGACAAACTCTTCATCATATCAATAAGCTTTTTGAATTGGTTCTCACTGTTTTTCTTTGCAAGCCTTTGAGGGTACGGAGGAGGGGGCATTGGCATTGGTGCCTTAGCCTTTGGCTCTACCGGTTCCGAAATGTCAATCACCTGTTCCCTAGACGGGTTCACCTCTTCTTGCATCTCCTACACACTTTCATCTATACCAATTCTCACTTCTTTATTAGCTTGAACCACATTGCTTGGGATTTCATCCTCTTGAACCACAACATCTTCATCCACAATCCTTTTCTGATTTGAGGTGGTTGCATCTCGACCTTTTCCACTTCTAGTAGTCACGGCCATAGCATTTCACGTATTATTCCCACCCTTCGGGTTCACCACTGTATCACTAGGTACTGCCCCCTTAGGACGAGTGTTCAAAGCTTGTGAGATTTGGCCTAATTGAACCTCCAAATCTAAATAGAAGTGTTATGCGAGGCTATTTGAGCTTCTCAGTCGGCGTTCTTCTCCATCATTTGTTTAAGCATGTTTTCAATTCCACCCATCTCATTGGAAGTAGAGCTTGGGCCTTGAGAAGGTAGGGAGGTGTATTGCTTGGTTGTTGGAACATCGGAGGCCTTTGAAAACCCGGCCCCCGGTTGTTGTTGTTGTTCCACCCTCCTTGGTTATTTGCTCCCCAATTGCTTTGATTGTTGCCACCCCAATTGCCTTGATTTCCTTGATTGTTCCAATTGCATTGATTAGAATTGCCACCACTCCAATTGCCTTGGTGGTTTTGGTTGTTCCAATTACCTTGGTTCCTTTGTGACCTCCATTGTTGTTGATTTTGTCCTTGAGCATTGTTTCTTTAACCTTGATAATTGTTGACATATTGAACTTCTTCGTCTTTCTCATTGAATGAATCACGTTGATCATAAGCACTCTCATTTTGCATAAATTGGTCCGAACGGCTTTGCATCTGTTGACCTTGTTGCCATCTTTTGTTTACCATCATATTCACGCCTTCCATTCCATGCACATGATTCGGCCCTTGAACTTGTTGAAGCTAAGCCTTGGCCAATTAGTTCATGGTAGTTATCAACTCGGTAATAGCTTGCCCATGGTCATGTAGCTCCTTGTGTAGGTGAATAACATTAGGGTCACCTTGCGAAACATTGACTCTACTTTGCCACGCCGAAGAGGTATCCGCCATCTCATAAAGAATTTCACAAACTTCGGCATATGGCGTGTTCATGAAGTTCCCCCGACGAGTTGGTTAACCACACATTGAATAGTGGTGTTGATCCCCCTGTAGAATGTCTATTGGATCATGGCCTCAGTCATATCATTGTTCTGGCACTCTTTAACCATGGTGCGATATCTTCCCCAAATCTCGTGCAATGGCTCATTGGGTTCTTGCTTGAAAGCAAGAATCTCATCCCGAAGCGTTGTCATATGTCCCGGAGAGAAGAATTTTGAAATGAACCGCTCTGCCAACTCATCCCATGTGTGGATAGAATGGTTGGGCAACTTCTCTAACGAGTCCAATGCTTTACCCTGTAGAGAAAAGGGAAATAGCCTCAACCTTAGCGCGTCCTCAGAAACATTTGTTTGCTTGCTCCCGCAACAAGTATCGACGAACTCCTTGAGATGATTGTAGGTATTTTGACTTGGAGCCTCGGTGAAGAAGCCCCATTGCTCAAGTAGTGTAAGCATCACGTTGGTGATTTGGAAGTTACCCGCCCTAATGCGGGGCGGGACAATAGCACTTGCATAACCCTCGTTTGGAAACTATCGGTGGGCTGCCACTCTTGGTAGAAGAGGGGGAGAGTTGGGCACATTACCGTGAGGCGGGCGGCCTCGTCTATTAGCTTGGGGTTCATGAGGAACCTCATCTATTGCATCATCGTTCATATCCACTTCCAATGGCACATTTCCAATGTGCTCGTTCTTGGAAGCCATTTTTGTACCTAAATTCAATTCAAACACAAAATTAGTAACTCGGAAGGAAAAGAAGACAAAGCACAAAAAAACCTAGATATATAGCTAAATCTGTTTAAATCCCTGACAACAGCGCCAAAAATTTACGCCGCCCAAACTCACACCACAATTAGGTAGTGAGGAAGTCGACGCAATAATAAATCCCAACACAGGTCGGGGTCGAATCCACGGGGAGTTAAAATTTGGGATTAGGTATATAACTAGAGTAAACGTATGATGTGCCTTAGATTGCACTTCCACATACTCATTGGTTGTTTCTATTTCAAGATTTAGCTAATGATTGCAATTAATAAACTAGAAGACAATGTTTTTTGGTTTTGGTTGTTTTCAAATGATAAAGGAATTTAGGGCCGTGACTTCCACCTAGGTGGCTACCCAATGGGTTATAAACTATAGAGCTAGTTTCATTAATCGGGATCGTAATATAGCAATCACACGCAATTGCTCACTCTATACCTCTCGGTAGTTTGAGTGACTTTGCCCAATTTGGCTTTCTCAAGCCCAAATGTGTATTTACACAAATCAAGTGATATATGCTCAAGTCGGGTCTTACTAACTCTATATTCGACCCCTTTAATTGGGGCTATCAATTTCTTGAGTTCACCCTAATTCCTTGTTGGCCAAGTTTTTCCGAAACCTAGTCTCTTTTTCTCAAGCAAAGACGAGGTCAAATAGGCATGAATCAATGTTTGCAACCATTAATTCTAAGATTTAAGCATAAACAAGACTAAATATCAGTAACTCAATCACAAACAAGCCCTAAAATCAAATACACATTAAGTACCCACATTAGGGTTGAGCCCGAATCCTAGTTAAATATTTAGCTACTCATACAAAATAAAGAAATACAAGAAGAAAATAACATAGAATGCATAATAATCGATTAGACAAAGAAACTCTAATGTTTAGAAGTCAATCTAGTAAAAAATTACTCAAAGAAGTAAAGAAAACGTCTTAGGTGCACCTCTGCAAACTAAGTTTAACCTAAATATGATGAAAAGTTCTATTTATACTAAGCTGAAAATATCTGAGGAAAATACCCCTGCGAAGGTTATGCGGCCACATAATTCTGGTGCGGTCCGCAGAATGGGCTTCTACGGCAGCACAAAAGTGCTACAGTCCGCATACTTGGGAGTTTGGGCTGGGCACTTCAGGCTTCTGTGGTCGGCATAAAAGTGGGTGCGGTCGCACTTAGGATTATGCGGAGTGTTGCGGTCTGCACTCCTTTACTTTCCACCGCTCTGAATATTCAATCCTGCGGACCACATAATAATGGATGCGACCGAACTTGATCTTCTGCGACCGCAGAGTTTCAGTGCGGTCCGCACTCCCTGAGCTGGCCAAAACACCGGTCTCTGAATCTCTCTTCTGCGGCCGCACTAGAATTGTGTGGTCTGCACTGCTAGCCTTTTTGCCCGATTTTGGTTATTATTCACTTTTGACTCCTTTGTGAGTTGATTTTGACTTCTTTGGTTCATTTCCCAATATTCGTGCAAGTAAGCACATTTTGTTAGTTTCCGGGAATACCTTTAAGGATTTTTGAGCTAAAACGCAAGTAAAAGAGAGCAAATAAGCGGTCAAAACCCCTACTTATCAATGACCAAGAAAGAGTGATGTTAAGTCTCTCTAGTTCCCGTAAGAAAAAGAAAATGCCTCAAAGAGTTGGCAAAGCATGAGCTGAGAAAAGAAAAATGGAGTGCTTAAGGAAAGATGAACATGTTCTATCATAGCGTATCCAACCTTAGTCCAAAAGCCTTCATTACATTCCAAAAAAGCCTTACGTGATTTCAAGCTGAGTGAACTTACATAAGTGGTGATCTACATGAGGGGCAAGCCTATGGCACTTAAAGTCGTACATGCGACATTCTTTTGAGAGAGATGAGTGAACCTTTCGCAAATTTTTGGATTGATTGCTATATTCTTAAGTGAGATATACAAACTAAGAGTTGAGGAGGAGGAGTTTGGGATCCACAATGACCTACATAAAAGAGCGAGCTTCCTTGACGAATAAAGTCAACTCTTGATGCTCATGTGTCACATTAGAACTAATTGTGCTTAGAATTTTAACTTGTTGCCTTGTGGATAATACATATGTGGCGTGGGTAATTGTTTGTCCCAATTGATGTGTGATTGATTCACCTTTGATTAGCTGGAATAGCTCTAAACTTGTGGAGATAGGAACGACTTTATCTGCTTGAGGACAAGTAAAATCTTAAGTTTGGGGGAGTTCATAAGTGGAGATTTTGACTACTTATTAGCACCATTTAGCTTTCGTTTTAGTCCAAAAGCGTTTAATTGTGTTCCCGAAAACTGATGAAATATGCTTAATTGCAGAAATGTTGGAAAATGAACTCCCGAGTTGAAATCCAACTCAAAATGAGAAATCTAACTCAGGGACAAAAAAGGCACCAAAGCTCAGAAATGCAGACCGCAGAATACCATATGTGGCCGCAGGTTGTGAAGAAAAACCCATCAGAGACGGGTGCAAAGTGCGGTCCGCACGTGAGTTGTGCGGTCGTAGAAGCTGGGTTAGGAGCAAAGTTCAGAAAGTCTACATTTAAAGACCATCAAAAGTGTGGACCGCACATATTGTGCCGCTGCAGAAGAAGAACTATGCGACTGCAGTTACAATTGTGCGGACCGCGGAAGAGCAAGGTGCGGCCGCAGTTACAAATCTACGGAATGCAGAAAGAGTGCAGTGCGGCCGCAGCCAAGAATTATGCAGCCGCTGATCTCCAGTCCTGTCAAGATGAAGAAAAGTGCAGACCGAACATGGAATTATGCAGCCGCAGAACCTTCGAAAGGGCATTTTCGTCAGAAATTTCCAGCCCTGTATAAATAGAAGAGTTTTACTTTTTTAGGTCAACTTTTGACATCAACAGCTAAAGTAGCCATTTCTCTTTACTTCTTTTAGTAGTTTTTCATATTTCGGGATATTTTAACATAGATTTAATCATTTTAATTTTGCAATATGAGTTTAATTATCATTTCTTCTTCTATTTCTTCAATTTCAAGCATGAGTAGCTAGATTTTCACTAGGGTTGTGACCCAACCCTAATGCGTAAACCTTATGGGTGATTAAGTTTATGCTTGTTTATGAATGGGTGTGTGTTAATAGCTTGGTTTATGCTTTATTTGTAGAATTAGTGGTTGCAATCATTAATTCATGCCTATTTGACTTAGTCTCTTCTTGAGAAAAAGGGACCTAATCTAGGTTAAACCAGCAAACAAGGAATTGGATCAATTGAGAAATTGACTAACCCAATTAAAAGGTTCAACCTAGAGATAGTAACACTCCGACTTGAGCTTTTTTCAACCGTTTTGGTAGATACACATTTGGTCTTGAGAAAGCCAACTGGGAAAAACCACTCTGTGACTGAGAGATATTGAGTGGGCATCATAGTGTTGTGAGCTATAATACACACCAATCAATAAAACGAGCGTAAAAGTCTTTATCTCTTTAGGCAAACACCTAAGTTATGGTCACAGTCTTAGGCCTTTTTATATCCTTGAAAAAATAACAAAAAATAATTTCTTACTTTTAATACTTAGTTTTGTAATCTTAGTTTAATATAGACATATAGCCAACCCCAATTTGTGGAATTGTAAATTGAGATAGTTCAAACTCATTCACTACAATATATACTCCTAACTCCAACATATAGCTCTTTATGAAATTCGACCCCGACTCTTTGTTGGGTATTACTATTGCAATCGACCGTTTCATAACTTTGATTCGAGGTGTAAACTTGGACAAGATCATATCCTACAAAGCCTCAGCAACATTTTTCGGTTCAATTAGAGATAAAAAAAAGCATCGAAAACACAAAGATTCTTCAAAGAAGATCTTGTTTTGATTTCGGAGGTTGGATCAGTAATTATGTTCTCAATGGGATGAGAACATTAATACTTGTAAGGTTTCACAATCAACTGGTTTCCCATAGATGTTCCTTCAATATTTTGTTGCTGAGGAACAGTTTCATGGACAGGTTCTCTCGAGGTTTGAGGATCAGTTCCTCTATGTTCAGTTCCCCCTGTCAAGTTGCCCTGGGTGGAAGGACCTGTTCCATCACCTGTTCCTTCCTCTAGTGCAACTTCAGTCTTGGCTGTGGTTTCATTTGAGTTCCTTACCAACCAATTGCTTCATCATCATGTTTCTGCCTCTCAGAAAGAATGTTAGTTTCATAAAAAATCACATGTACACTTTCTTCTACAAACGTGGTTCATTTGTTATAAATCTTGTAAGCTTTATGTTGACACCCAATTTTTCCCTATACATTTTCAATATGCAGAGTACCTTCAAAATAGCATATATATGCATATATAGGTATGTCCAAATGTTTTATTATTTTTTCATAATTTTTAAAGGTTTAAATTGATTTATTTCCCCTTTTCATCCATAAAATCCCAATAATTATGTCCAATATTATTATTTTTGATGATTCATTTATTGGATTTTTTTATTTATGCCAAAATATGGCTAAGGTAATTTTTTGCATATTTTTATAATTTTATTTAGTATTTTTTTAAAGCTAAATGCATATAATTGCAATATTAGCCTTTTTAAGATTTAATTGTGTTTTATATTCATAAATTAAGCCCTATATTTTTAAATTGTTATTTACATGTTGTGAATCATTTTAGTGATTTCAATTTATTCTCAGAAATATATTTACTATTTCTTTTTTATAATTAAAAAAAGGGAAAATTGGCTATTTAAATAACAGTCCATTTATGTTTAAATTTTAGCCTAAAATTAACCAAAAATCAGACCCAATATCCCCGGCCCAATTTCAATAAAATCCGACCCCAACCCAATTTAAACCAACCCAAACCCGGATTCCTCACCTACCCTTTTAATCCAGACCACTGTTCACCATACCTAAAATAAACCTAAACGACCCCTTACCCTAATTCATTTTACACCAAACGCCGCCCTTGAATCCCTCTTCTCTCAATTCTCTTTGCAGCCTCACATAAACCCTAGCCGCCGCTACCTAATTCCACCCTAATCCACCTCAATCCCCACCTAATCCATGGTCTCCCATTGCGTTTTGAGACGTGTACTCGTCTCCTATGTCTACTGGCTACATATTTTCATGATTCCATGGACAAATCTCGAAGAGATCAGGTCCAGTCCTTGCTCGACTTCGATCTCTGGTCTTTCTCCCGCCATCCATGGCTGTTCAATTAGATCCTTGACTTTTCCGGCTAGATCGGTATCTTTTAAAGCGTTTCTCACTTTCTCTAGGTTCTTTGAAACCCTAGCTCTAAGAGCTGTTCGATTTTTCTTTCAGACATATCTTAGATCTGTGCTTATTACGAACTTCTTTAGAGCTTCTCGATGGTTCTTCGATTTGTCTTTCAAAATGACTCTCCATTTTTTTTAACGATTAGGGTTCCCTAAACTTTTCTCCGATTTTTAGTGTGTTTTTATGATTTTTACTATGTTTGTCCATGTTTTCTGCTACTTGGTTCATCATGCTAAAAGCCCTAAGTGTCTTTGCTCTACCTGGGCTTCTGAAACTCTCTTGGTTTATTTTATGCGCAAGTTTGGTTCGATTAAGTTCTTTGCGGTTGAATCTTTTTGTCTTGTTTGACTTATCTGATTCTCAGTTCTTACCATCTTTTAAACTCGACTATTGTTGAAACCCTAATGTCTTAAAAGGTTTTCCTCACTTGTTACTATGAGACCTTTACTCGTTTCTGACTCTCTTACCTATTACTATGTTCTTCTTCACTTTTGATTCTACGTGACTGCTTGACCTACTTGACCACCGTACTTCGAATAGGTCTCTTTTACTACTGAACCCTAGCTTACCCCTACTGCTACTGTATGTTTGTGTTGCTTCTTTTTGTCGACATGTTTGACCCTGCATGCCTGTTCATTCCTTGGCATTTATAGGCTGAGGTGCAAAATCATGATCCTTTCTTGATTGGTTCTGACCCCCTCAATGTTGCGACTGATTGCAAAAGGTTTTCTTATGAAACCTAATTTTATTCGTTTGTTTAAATTGATTGATTCCCTTCCTTTAATTATGGTGATGTTTTACCTTGAATATTTTCCCAAAATTAAGCATATTTTTGTACTTAGACTCAGTCATTTACTTCATACTTTTAGTGCCCCCTTATATGGCAATAATCAATCTGTCCCCAAACTGATTTCTTTCCTTGATTAAACCTGTTATTATCCGTTAAGTAGTGATTCCTTAATTAAAGGGAACCACTTGTGTTAATTGATTCTGAGTGTGATTATTTCCATGTTTGTGTTGAAACTTTACTTATTACCTTATTTTTCACTCATTTTCAAAACTGTAAATACCCCACCCTCTCTTCTTTTAAATAGACGGACAATTTTATGTTCAGAACACACACTTACACTCAAAAAAAACTCCTTCTTTCTTTACTACTACTTGTGCTATTGCTTTGTCTAGCCGGCTAAAAGCCAAGGCTAGACTGTGAAATCTTGCTTGCTTTACCTTTCTGCACTTTGCTTCTCTACCGGTATGTCCTAGTTAATTTTTTAAGTCTCAACAACAACACGCTTCTTTATGTTGCTTCTGTTTCTCATTCTTGTCTACCTCTGCTTATGTTTCTGCAGTCAAGTTACACTACTAGCATGCTGTGATATGTTCCCTTCCCCTTTTTAGTTAATGCCTCCCTATATGTGTACTCTGTCAGTCACTTGTCGTGTACTTGCTACCTTATGAATCCCAAGCCCCCTTATCCCCTATATGTGTTTGTGTTCCTTTGGATGGTTTGTGGCCATGCCAGCATCAGCTATTGTTGTGCATAACCAAACCAGACCCCTGCTGGGGTCATTCAGTGTATCCCCACAATCCCTTGCCCCTTTGAATGACTACTGATTCTGTGTAGTTTGAGTTTCACTACTACAATTGTTTTTAAATCACCCTTACCACCTACTATTTCCAACCCAGTTTTAATGAATCCCTTTCAAACTATGTTCTGCACTTCCACTATACTCTTAGAATCTAGGTCCTTCCCTTCTTGTGTGAGCCTTGCCTTGGGACCCTTGAGCTCCCTCTGATCTTGGACACATAAGGGCTGGCCCTTCCACACTGCACTCATCCTGTTTGGTTATGCAAATCTGGGTGTGAGCACTGCCCAGGATCCCTCGAGGTCTTTAGGGAACTCTGACACACCCAGTTGTGAGAAAAGCTTTGAAACATTGGCATTGGCGCTACTAATTACATAACTCAGACAAGAAGTCAAGATCAGGCTTCCTATGGTTGTAGCTTCTTGTTTTCTTTCATTTCTTTTTTTGTAATTCAGTCACACGGTTTGTAGTAACTTGTAAACATTATGGGGTTGGCTAGTGAAAAGGGCTAGGAAATATGCATGTTTTAGCTATTAAAAGGGTAGATAACATGCCTATAGGGTCTATTTTGCTTCAAATATGGTCCGTTAGATAACATGCCTATAGGATCTGTTCTTGTTTAAATAAATTCTGCATGCTTCACTTTCACACAATTAGAAATTATATCTATAGGACATAAATGGCTTTAATAATAGATGACATGCCTATAGGGTTAAAAATCAACTTTACAATTAGATATCATGTCTATAGGTATAAAGTAATTGAAGCTCAATTTTCGTTACAGCATGTATCCAAACTCGTTTCCCTTAGAAATCAAGCCTATAAGTCCAAAGTCAGTTTTTAGATACCATGCCTATAGGATCTAAATAGCTATAATCGAAATCATGCTTATAGAACTTAAAACAGTTTAGTTGGAGAAGCCGTCTAGTTCATGTCGTTATTTTGAATTTGATAAGTTAATTAATCTGCCGCTCCATTAATAAGTTTCTCAAATGTTGCCTTAATACCATTAGAAAACATGTCTATAGTATCTCAAGTTGTCTGCTTAAAATTAATCACTGCTCTACTGCATTCCTAATCCATATAGATATCATGCTCATAGGCTATCATTATTACGCCTAGGCAAGCCTCGGGCAATAATAAACACTGGAACCGCCTCTGTTTAGTTATCAACTGCTACAACCAACAGGGCTGATTCGGACTTCTTATCTGAGTTATATAATGAATTCTGACTCAAATTCCATGCTTTAGGATTTTTAAAATTCAGACCTTAACTGTGTTTAAGTCGTGCTATTTATATGCATTATTTGCGGAGGTTTATATGAGCCTTCTAATTTCATACATGGTTCCCCTTTATATGCAGTCCTACGTGTTTTTGTATGTCGCCTTAGTCTTTTTACCTTTAAACCTAAAAGTCAGCCTAAATCCTCCCTCTTATAGGAATAGTAGTCCTAAAATTCCTCCGGGACTGATAGGAATGGGACGGGTAATAGCACGCAATAGAGGTCGAGACCAATCCGCGCTTTAATACCTTCAAGGGGTGGGAAGGGTAGATTTGGATATGATGACCGATGCGCTAATACCACGTGTAGCCCCTTTTTTGAGGAGTGATTACCGGGTATTGCATTGACGCGATCCATATTGCAAACAAACCTACGACCTCTTTACACTCATCAGCATGCTTAGATTATAACTCTTTTTCAAAACCTCGCTTTTATTGTTCTTTTTAAACAATCACTTGTGTATTTAGATCTAAAAATCCCCTTATTATTTGAGCCCTATTTGGTTACTTGCTAATTGCACAAATTCACAAAAACTATCTGGCCGGGAACCACACTAGTGGATCCTGAGGGGTGCCTAACACCTTCCCCTTGGGATAATTTCAAGCCCTTACCCTATCTCTGGCTATCAAACATAGTTGTAGTTGAATCCTATAGGTGCCCTAACGCACCTTAAAAATCATTAGGTGGCCACTCTTCAAAATTGCAAAACCCCTTTCCCAAAAGGAAAGAGTTGTCCCAACCAAATGTCATAAACCCGATTTCGCGAGAAAAAGGGGGCGCGGCACTTTACTATGTGAAGAATATCCTAAGAATACTCCCTCATCACTTCTGGGATCAAACTTACCTAGGGAGTCTTTGCCATTATTGTGCACAAAGCACTTTCAACCAAATGCCCTAAGATAGGATATATTTGGTGGTTTCTCCCCTTAAGTAACTCATAGGGAATCTTCTCAACAAGAGGTCTAGTCATGCACCTATTTATGATGTAGCATGCAGTGTTCACAACTTCTGCCCAGAAACTTTGGGGCAGTTTACTAAAAAGAAGCATAGTCCTAGCCATTTCTTCTAATGTCCTATTCTTTCTTTCAACTACTGCATTTTGTTATTGGGTCCTAGGAGTAGAAAAATTATGATTTATGCCATGATCATCACAAAATTCAACAAATTTAGCATTCTCAAAATTCAGTACCATGATCAGACCTAATTGATGCAAGTTGATTACCTAGTTGTTTCTGAGTTTTTCTAACAAAAGAAGTGACCATGTCAAATGCTTCATCATTACATGTTAAAAACAGTGTCCAAGTAAACCTAGATTAATAATCAACAAGCACCATAACATATATCTAACCACCTCTGCTCAATGTTCTATTGTCCCGCAAAGATCCATATAGACCAGTTCCATCGTCCTGGTGGTGCTTACCATTTTCTTTCTTTTGAAGGAGGATTTTACCTGTTTTCCCCTTGTACAGGCCTCACAAATATTATCTTCCCTGAACTTGATGTTAGGAAGTCCTATCACCAAGTCCTTATAGACTAGTTTGTTGAGTTGGCTTAGACTGGCATGTCCAAGTCTTTTGTGCCAAAGGAGGGGGTCATTATCCAACATACTTAAGCAAGTGAGTTAATTGTCTGAAAGTGTGGGGAGATCCACAACATATATGTTGTTCACTCTTTTTCCCTATAAAACTATCTAGTCAGTGGTAAGGTTAATCGCAAAGCATTTTGTAGAGGTGAATGCTACCATGTTACCTCTGTCACACAATTATGATACACTTATTAGATTGTACTTCAGTCCATCTATCCAGTAGACATTCTCAAAAGAGTAAGAATCAGTCTTACCTATCTTACCAACCCCAATGATCTCACCTTTCTTCCCATTTCCAAAGGAGACATTACCTCCTTTAAGGTCCTCAAGTGAAAGAAACTGGTTCTTGCTTCCTGTCATATGCTTTGAGCAGCCACTATCCATGTACCATATTTGGCTGCTCCCCTTCACTTGGACCTGCAAAAAGAAATCAGGGGTTAGTCTTAGGAAGTAAAACTAGTTTGGGTCCCTTTCTATCAGCAAAAGGATGAATCAAATTCTTTTTAGCCCAACTTGGTAGCCTATTCTTCCCTTAAACAAATTCTTTGTTCTTTTGACTTGCCTTTTCTTTTGCAGTGCATTAACTTTTATAGTGACCTATTTTACCACAGTGTGTACAAATCTTATTCTCAGGAAGTGTGAGGTACTTGCTTTTGGGATCCCACTTAGGAGCAGGATTTCCAAAGCCAAGTCCTCTTCTGTTGCTACTATGGTGTTCTTATAGCCATGAAAGTGCATCAGAGGACCTGTTCCATTTACAAGTTCTGTCTAGCTCATGCTTGACCTTGCTTAGATCCTCCTTTAGGATTCTTATATGCTCATCTCTTTTGTACAACTCATTATTCATTTTTCCTACATTTTCTTCTAGAGTGAGTTGTGTGTGATCAGTTATCTTCTTACCTGTTCCTAATTTCAGTTTTAGATTTACATATCTATGTTCTACGACAGTTGTGTCAAGTTCATGAACATGGTTCTTCAACACTGCATTTTCAATTTTAGTTTCAATAGCCCTAAGTTCTAGATTTTTGCACTTAGCTTTTAAGACCACACATTCTTTGACAGCTATTCCTTTTCATTATTTACATCCTCAGATTTATTAATTAGCTCTAGTAGCAACTCAGATAAACTTTCTTGTATACGGCTAAAATCGGAAAGCCCGATTTATGGTCATTGCGAGATCCCGTGGCTTCACCTGGAGGGCCCGAGGCAAAGTTCGAGGGTTCCCTAGCTCGACCTCGGGGCAGCATAAATCGGTGGTTACCTTGGGCAAGCGGGAGGTTCCCACGACACGCCACCAAAGCTGACAATACCTGCAAGAGTAGTACTAGTCTGCACCAGGCTAGTAAATAGCTATACCAGCTACATTTTTTTATAATAATTACGCATGTACCATGTTGGGATTTCCCCTCTATATAAAGGGAACCCTTATCATTTTGTAAAGATATACAACATACAACATTGAATACAAGAACAAGAACATTCTCTGTTGTCTAACTTAAACATATTCTCCTTAGATCTTATTACTTATATTTATTGTTGTGTTTCATTAATTGTTCTTCATGTATTGCTCATTATTGATCATAAAGAGCCCTCACCAAGGCCCTTAGAACTGTTAGTTCTCCATCGACTATTCAAAGCCCAACGCCTGGCTCGACCTCGAGGCCCCGTATAAGCCAGCTCGAGGCCCCGATTCTTAGCCATGCGGTTTGCCTAATGTACTGTCTTCAACCTCCTACCTCATTTTCTAGTCTTACACTTAGCATCTACTGCCTAACAACTAGCATAAAAATAAATCACGTATTTTTAGAACCACAAAATCAAATCTAATTGTAATTACCATTTTCAAGGCAAACATTTCTTTAGACAAAAAATTAATCGTGTCTTTGAGATGAAAGACACTTACCTCAGTTTCATCATCAGATTCTCCAATGGCCATATGTGCTGGTTCATCATCATCATCTGATCTTTCATCTGATCTTTCTCCCCAAGCAGCGACCATAGCTTTTGTTGATCCTTTGTTGTTGCTTTTCTTATGTTGAACCTGTTCATTCTTCTTGTTCCTTTTCAGCTCTTTCCTTCTTCCATTAAATTTCCCACAAAGGACAGTTCTTGATATGGTGATCAGTCTTTCCACACTTGTAGCAGCCATCATTTGTTTGCTTCTCGGAAGCTTTTAATTAGATGTAGCTTCCACTTTTTGAAGAACCCTTTCCTCTCCTCGGGTGCTTCTTGAAGTCTTTGGTAATCATAGCCATTTCATCATCTTCCAGATCAGAACCTTCAGTGATTCTGAGTGCCAAGCTCTTTTCCTTCTTAGGGACATCCATCATCATGGTTTGTCTCCTAACATAGGTAGTAAGATTTACAATCAATTCATCTAGTGGGAGAGTGGCAATATTCTTTGATTCCTGGATAGCAGTGGTCTTGCTCTCCCAAGTGATAGGCAAAGCATTAGGAAGTATCTTCTCAACTCTTACTTCTTCAGGAATAATCCTTCCAAGAGACTTTAGCTCATTTGTCAGTGTAGTGAATCTAGTGTACATCTCTTGAATGGATTCTCCATCCTTCATAGCAAAGTTCCCGTACTGAGAGTACAATAGAGTTCCTCTTGATCTCTTCACCTGAGTTGTTCCTACTTGAGCCACCCGCAGTGTGTCACAAATTTGCTTAGCAGTGGCACAGTCTTAGATTCTGCTGTACTCATCAGGACCAAGTCCAAAAATAAGCCATTTCTTGGCTTTAGCCTTCTTCTCCCACTTTTTCATGTCCTCAGCAATGCAATCCGCTCTTGTCTTTGGCACATCTACTCCTTCAGCCTTCTTCCTTAATGTAGCTAATGGACCATCAGTGACAATGTCCCGTAGCTCATAGTCCTCTCCTTGAATATGATCTCTCGTTCTTTTCTTCCACCAAAAGCAGTACCTGCCATTAAAGAGTGGTGGCCTAGAAGTGGCTTGTCCATTCAAGTGTCCAGATAGTGCACTCATCTTGATCTTCTCCTAAGGTATTAGCATCTTCAAGGATAACACACTTTGATACCAATTGATATTTTATACTTCAGTACCACACGGGGGGGGGGGGGGGGGTAGGGTGATTTGTGTGGTATCTAATTTTCACGTGCACAGATTATAGAAGGACCCAGTTCTTCTATGTGTTCCTTATACTACTCTTGCGGAATAGTAAATGCGAAAAGTAAAGAATACAAGTATTTTCATGTGGAAAACACCCGGCTCAAAAGGTTAAAAAACCACGACCTACTACTCAGTAGGATTTTCCCAACACTTCACTAAATCACTAAGCCAAAACAACATTTACAAAACTCTTTGTAAACCTAAGGATTACCTCTAATCCCTTTGTGGCAACCAACCTCTAGCTGTTGCGACAACTTCAAGTTACCTCTAACTTGAATACAACACTCAGAGTACCTAGTACAATTGCTTCTAGATAAAGTTGAAAGGTACAATTTGAAACACCTACTACAATGAAACTAGAGTAAAAGAAAAACACTTGGAATTGGTTCTTCTATCTGGTTCATGTAGCATAAGGTTCGCACACTTTAATCACACAAGAATTGCTTGCAAAATGCCTTGATATTTTTCTCTCAACTCACGTTTAACTTTAGTGTTTGTGCGTACCTATAAAATAAGAACATCCTGCAATTTATAGAGTTAGTAGAATAGGAAATAACTAGAGTCTAATGCTATACTCTTCCACGGTGGAAGAGTTTTAGTTTTCTTCAACTTCTAACTTCTCCCTTATCTATGATAGATTTAACTTCGAGTAGGGAGTCTTTCTCCTTATCACCTATGCAACCTTTTCGTTCAGGAGATATCAGATGTAATCACTTAAGCTTATCTTCTTCACGTGCATGCCTTGTATTCGAAACTGCCCGTGTTTGTGTACACTGTGTATAGAACTGGTTAATGCTTGTGTGCCTTTATCAATTAGCAAAACAAACTTCACTTAGACCAACAGTATCTTTAGGTTTTTTTATCCCGACAATTGATATCAGAGCCAATGGTATGGCGGAAGTATGGAGATGGTAGAGTGTGGCTTGGGGCCCGGCTTAGTACCTTTGCCCGTCTATAGGGTTTACAACCCTTACCCGTAGCTGTGATGACGCATACATAGCCTTTGAGCTTCGTTGAACGTAAATACTCAAGATCAAGTGGGTGACATAAAATTAATCTCCAAATTAGCACATAAATGGTGATGGGTCATGTGGACCTTAGTTCAAGGGGGAGATTGTTGGGTGTGTGTGAACAAAGTCCCACATGGAAACTAGAAAGGAAAAAGATTCTACTGATAAGGAGTTGGATACTCTTAATGGTGTGAGGCCTTTTGGAACAACTCGTGATGGCTTGGCCCAAAGCAGAACGATATCACACCGTGTTAAGAGTATCTTTGGGTCATTTTATCCCAACACTACACATGCATGTACACAAATTGATGTAAAAAGAAGTTCTCAGAGAAAAATAATTATATATTGATGTAAACATGTCATTAGATATATTTTTTGGTACTTAATGGATCAAAGCATCGAAAACTCTTATATAGTTGGGATATTTTCCTATACATCCATATTATAAATTTAGGTACCCATTTTAATTAAAGTTAATTATTTACCAATCCTAATTGGGGTTTCTTTATAAATTATACACATTCGCCTTAAAAGGCTGTTAAATCATAATTAGATAGATAACCAAGGGAAATACATTGGGTGACGCGTGGACTTAACTTATGTTTGCAATAGTCACAAATATTAGCGTAACACAAGAACAACCAAAACACACAAATGATCATATGTAGGTGACCTACCATTAGGGGTGTTACATGGTTCTATTTGGATCGGGATTGCCTTAGAGATGACAAACCATGTAAGTCAGTTCTTCAAATATTGGAACCAAACCAAACCAATTAAGTCGATTCTTAATCGATTCGGTTTTTGTCAGTTTTTTGGTTTTTCGGTTATTTATTGATTTTATTTTTAAATATGAGACATAAGCAACCAAACACATTTTTCGGCGACCACATTTTCAGTGTAACACTATCAAACCAATTACTCTTTGAGATCTATCATTTACCAAGATATATTTATGTTAATTGAATCAAATAGTGATGAATAATTTAAGTACTCAATTAAAAATTGATTATTTTAACATGAAATAAATTCTTGTATTTAGCAAAACAAAATGTTAAGGAGCTTGAGCTATGGCTGAACTTGAAGATTCTAGAAGAAGAAGAAATGAGGGAAAATGTAATCTCTGTTATTAGCTGACGAAGAATGAGAATGAATAATTGTACAGTACCATTAACTAACTACTGTATTTATACATAAATACCAACTAACTAACTATTGGTAGTCATAACTAATTACTCCTAACTAATAGATAGTTGGGACCTACAATACTCAACACTCCCCCTCAAGTTGAGGGATGAAATACATTTTTCATGCCTAGCTTGGCTAGTAGATATTCATGATGTGGCTTGCTTAGACCCTTAGTCAGCAGATCTGCTAGCTGCTCAGTTGTTCTGATATGTTTAGTTTTAATCAGACCTTGAATGAGCTTTTCTCTCACAAAATGACAATCAACGTCAATGTGTTTGGTTCGTTCATAAAAAATAGGGTGAGCTGTAATTTATATAGTAGCCTTGCTTTCATAATGCAAATGTACAGGCTGAAACAGTTCAGTTCCAAAGCTCCTTAAAGAGTCCTATTATCCACACCACTTCTGCTACAGTAGAGGCCATACTTCAAAATTCAGCTTCAGCAGAGCTCCTGGACATAGTTCCCTGGTTTTTTGACTTCCATGATATCAGTGCTTCACCAAATTTCACTACATAGCCTGTCACTAATCTCCTTGACACTAAACAAGCCCCCCAATAAGAATCACAGTATGAAGATAGAGATTTTCTTGTTTTTGCAGGCATAAGCAGTCCAAGTCCAGGAGCATTTTCTATGTACCTCACCACTCTTTGGGCAGCTTCCATGTTAGAAACCTTAGGTGCATGCATATACTGACTGAGCACTTGAACCACAAAGGCATTGTTAGGCCTTATCATGGTTAAGTACAGCAACCTTCCATTTAGTCTCTAATAGCCTCCCTTGTCTTCAAGTTCTTTATCAACTGCAGTTCTAACATCTGGTATTTGCTTATCAAACTCAATGGATATCAGCTTGTGATTCAACTCCAGAGGTGTTGATGCTGACTTTACACCTGCTAGGCCTAGTTTATAAACTAGTTTTAGAGCATACTTCCTTTGGCACATAACAATTCCTTCCTGAGATCTAGAGAACTCAATCCCTAGAAAGTATTTAAGTTCACCAAGATCTTTCATGTTGAACCTCTCCTGCAAATCCTTTCTGACTTGTTTGATCAGTCTTAGACTACTTGCAATCACTAGAATGTCATCTACATAGACAAGAATGACTACTAACTCTGAATTCATCTTCTGAGTAAACAATGAATAGTCATTGTGACCTTGAGCAAATACCATATCTATAAGACCTTCAGTTAGTTTCAAGTTCCACTGCCTAGGTTCCTGTTTTAATCCATAGAGTGACTTATGCAATCTGCAGACATGCTGACACTCCCCCTGGCTTGAAAAGCCATCAGGAACATGCATATACACTTCTTCAAGAAGATCTTCTTGAAGAAAAGCATTGTGAACATCCCTTTGGAACATATACCATACTGAAGTAGCAGCTAATGCAACCACAACCCTCGCAGTAACCATTTTAGCTACAGGTGAGAAAGTTTCTGTATAGTCCAATCCTTCTTGTCGATTGTAACCCTAAGCCACCAGCCTGGCCTTATACCTCTCCACTTCACCAGATGACTTGTATTTGACTTTAAACACCCACTTGAAACATATAGAACCTGATAAGTTAGGATTTTGACTACTTATTAGCGCCTTTTTACTTTCATTTTAGTCCAAAAGTGCTTAATTGTATTCCCAAAAATTGATGAATTGTGCTTAAATGCAGGAGTAGTGGAAGATGAGTCACAAAGATGAAATCCAACTCAAAGAGGAGTAAACTGAACTCAAGAACCAAAAGCAAACAAAAAGCATAATGTGCGGACCGCAGAATTCTCTCTGCGGCCGCAAAAGGTAAATTAAAGTTTGTCAGAGGCCTAGTGTAATATGCGGACCACACAATTATTGTGCAGCCGCATAATCCACCAAAAAGATCAAGTTCAAAGAAGTATCATCGCAAGATGCGGACCGCACAATTATTGTGCGACCACATAAGTCAGCTATGCGGCTGCACTCAGATTTGTGCGGTCCGCAGAAGGACCCTATGTGGCTACACTCAGTTTTGTGCGGACCGCAGAACAAGTGATATGCGGTTGCAATACAGAATTGAATGGCCGCAGATTCCAACTCCTGTCAAGATTCAAGGGAAGTGCAGACCGCATATGGAATTGTGCGGCACCGGAACCTCCGAAAGGGCATTTTTGTTCGAAAATTCTAGCTTTGTATAAATAGACTTCTTTCACGGAATGAGGTCAAGTTTTGAATATCCGAACTTCTGTAGTCGTTTTCTTTAATGCTTTAGGCAACTTTAGCTTACTTTAGTGATTAAACAATAGATTTTTGTCTTTTAATATTTTAATATGAGCTTAATTATCTTTTCTTCTCTATTTTCTTCGTTACCCATTATGAGTAGCTAGATTTTTAGCTAGGGTTGTGACCCAACCCTAATGTGTAAACCTTATGGGTGATTGATTTTATGTTTGTTTATGAATGAGTGTTTGTTATTTAGCTAGTTTTATGCTTTATTTGTGAATTAATGGTTGCAAACATTGATTTATGCCTTTTTTACTTAGTCTCTTCTTGAGAAAGAGAGACCTAGTCTAGGTCAACCTAGCTAACAAGGAATTGGGTCGATTGAGATAGTAACAACCCGACTTGAGCTCTTATCAACCGTTTCGGTGATACCTATTTGGTCTTGAGAAAGTCAAATTTGGCAAAACCATTCTCTGACCGAGAGGTATTGAGCGGGCAACGCAGTGTTGTGAGCTATAATACACCCCATTCACAGCCTTAATCCTTTTACAAATATTTGAAAACAACAACAAAAACACATTTTCTTAGTTTCAATTATGTATTTGCAATCATAGTTCACATTAGCCATAGAACCAAACAAATTTTTGGAAGTGTAATCAAAGATAGTTCAAACTCATATACCGTAATATATTCTCCTAAATCCCAATCTCATAGCTCCCTATGGAATTTGACCTCGACTCTGTTGGGTATTACTATTGAACAATCATTTCACTACCTCAAATAGAGGGTGTGACTTGGACGAGATCAATTTTTTGGCGTCGTTGCTGGGGAGCTAAAAATGGATTTAGCTATATATTTGGTTTTGTGTGTGAATTGACTTCTTTTCCTTCCGAGTTACTAATCTTTTTGTGAAACAATTGTAGGTGAACAATGCCTATGGGGGATGTGGACATGGAAGATGATCAAGTTGAAGAGGTTCAGCTTGAACCTCAAGCAAATGACGAGGCCGACCGCCTTAAGACAATGTTCCCATTCCACACCCACCTCCACAAAGAGTGGCTCCACACCGGGTGTTTCCGAATGAAGGATACGCAAGTGCCATAGTCCCGCCCCGCATTAGGGCGGGCAACTTTCAAATCACAAATGTTATGCTTACATGGATGGAACAACAAGGATTCTTCACCTGGGCTCCGAATCAAAATGCGTACAAGCACTTGAAAGGGTTTGTGGACACTTGTTGGGGGAGTAAACAGACAAACGTCTCCGAGAATGCTTTACGGTTGAGGTTATTTCCTTTCTCTCTACGGAGGAAAGCCATGAATTGGTTAGAGAAGTTTCAAAATCATTCTATCCATACATGGGATGAATTGGCCGAGAAATTTATTTCCAAGTTCTTTTCTCCCGGGCATATGGCAACTCTTAGGGATGATATTATAGCTTTCAAACAAGAACCCAATGAGCCTTTGCATGAGATATGGGAGAGGTACCATACTAAGGTGAAAGAGTGCCCGAACAATGACATGACAGAGGCTATGATTCAAGAAAATTTCTATAGGGAGATCAATACTGCAAATCAACGCGTGGTCAACCAACTTGCTGGTGAAAATTTCACGCCAACACTGTATGCGGAAGCTTGTGAGATTCTAGATGAAATGGTAGATAATTCATCGGCATGGCAACGTAGAGTAAACATTCCTCTAAGTGATCCAAATATGATTCACTTGCATAAAGAACTACATGATCATGGGCGAGCAATTGCCAAGTTGACCACCACAATGAATCAAATAGCCAAAGCTCAACATCAACAAGTGCAAGGTCCTAAGCAAGTTAATACAATGGAGGGAGTTATTACGATGGTAAACAAGAGAAGGCAAAAAGGTCCTCAAATGCAAAACTGTGTTGAAAATTATGTGCGAGATGATAGTGGATTTGATTAAGATGAGTCTTATAATGAACAAGAGGAGGAAGCACAGTACGTGAACAACTTCCAAGGGCAAAGAAACAACAATCAAGGCCCGACGCAACAACATTAATGGCGACCTCAAGGAAATCAAGGGAATTGGAATTCAAACAACCAAGGTAATTGGAATGGTGGTAACAACCAAGGGAATTGGAACAATCAAAACAATCAAGTAAATTGGAATGGTCATAATAACCAAGGCAATTGGAGTGGCAATAATCAAGGATATTGGGGAGGCAACAACCAAGGAGGGCAGAACAACAACAACAACAATCGGGGTTGGGTTTTTAGAGGCCCCCGATGTATCAACAATCGAGCAACCCACCTCCTTATCCTTCCCGAGATCCAAGTTCTTCCAACAATGAGATGGGACAATTTGAGAACATGTTTAAAAAAATGACGGAGAAGAATGCCGACTCCGATGCTTAACGAGCCTCTCACAACACTTTAATTCGCAATTTGGATGTTCAATTGGGGCAAATCTCGCAAGCTTTGAACACTTGTCCTAAGGGGGCACTACCAAGTGATACGGTGGTGAAACCAAAAGGTGGGAGCAACACGGGACATGCCATGGCCGTTACTACAAGGAGTGGAAAAGAAGGGGATGCAACAACCCCAAGTCATAAGAAACTTGTGGATGATGAGGAAATGGTACAACAAGATGAGATCCCGGAAAATGAAGTGCAAGCAAATTAGGTGAGAATTGATATTGATGGCAACATGGAGGAGTCTCACGAGGAAGTGAACCCGCCTAGGAAGCACATTGTTGACATACTAGAACCGGTAGTGCCAAAGGCTAAGGCACCAATGTGAAGGCCTCCTCCTCCATACCCTCAAAGGATTGCCAAGAAAAATGGCGAGAACCAATTCAAAAAGTTCATTAACATGATGAAGAGTCTATCCATCAACGTGCCATTGGTCGATGCTTTGGAGAAAATATCAAGTTATGCAAAGTTCATGAAGGACTTGGTGACAAACAAGAGATCGATGAATTGTAAAACTCTAAAGATGACTCATCAAGTGAGTGCAAATGTGCACTCAGTGGCTCCAAAATAGGAAGATCCCAGCACTTTCACAATCCATTTGTACCATTGGTAGTGGCAACTTTGCTAAAGCTTTATGTGATCTTGGGGCAAGTATCAATTTGATGCCCTACTTGGTTTTCAGAACTTTGGGGATTGGGCAATCAAGACCCACATCTATGAGGTTGCAAATGGCGGATCGTACCATGAAGATACTGTTGGGTATTATTAATGATGTGTTGGTCCGTGTTGATAAATTCATCCTCCCTGTGGACTTTGTGATTCTTGATTGTGAAGTGGACTATGAGGTGCCGATTATTTTGGGTCGACCTTCCTTTGCTACGGGAAAGGCTCTTGTTGATGTGGAAGGCAGTGAGCTCAGTTTTCGGGTAGGTGATGAAAATGTGGTTTTCCATATGTGGTAATCTATGAGGAAACCGAATAGCAATGAAGTTTGTTCGTTTGTGGATTTGGCGATGTGATTATTGATGAAACAAGCGTCGTGATGAATGTTGATGATACTTTGGAGGCTGTATTGCTCAATTGTGATGATCAAGAAATTGAAGTTTATGTGGAATGTGTGAATTCTTTGCATTGAATGGGATCATACACTTATGAGCGCCGAAAATTGTCCTTAGATCTTGAGATTAAAACCACTCCTCCAACAAAGCCTTCAATTGAGGAGCCTCCACCTTTGGAGTTGAAGCCATTGCCTCCAGATCTTTGGTATGAATTTCTGGGTCCTTCTTCTACTTTACCGGTTATTCTTTCCTCTTGTTTGACTAACGTGCAGGGAGATTCCACTCTGGCGGTGCTACAAAAGTGGAAGAAAGCGATTGGATAGACTTTGGTGGATATTCGGAGGATAAGCCCCGCATTTTGCATGCACAAGATCAACTTGGAAGAAGGTGCCAAACCATCTATTGAACATCAAAGGAGACTCAATGAAGCCATGCAAGAGGTTGTCAAAATGGAGGTCATCAAGTGGTTGGATGTCGGGGTTGCATACCCCATTTCCGATAGTTTACGGACTTCTCCGGTTCAATGTGTCCCAAAGAAAGGGGGCATGATGGTGGTCACCAACGACAATAATGAGTTGATTCCTACAAAAAAGTTGACCGGATGGAGAGTGTGCATGGAGTATCTCAAGCTCAACAAAGTCACAAGGAAGGATCATTTCCCACTTCCCTTCCTTGATCAAATGCTTGATAGATTGGCCGACCGTGCTTTTTATTGTTTTCCTGACGGGTATTCCAGCTACAATCAAATTCTTATTGCCACGGAGTATCAAGAGAAGACTACTTTCATGTTTCCTTATGGTACTTTCGTATTCTCGGGGATGCCATTTGGGTTGTGCAATGCAGCGGCAACTTTTCAAAGGTGTATGATGTCTATCTTCAGGGACATGGTGGAGGACTTTCTCTAGGTCTTCATGAATGATTTTTCTATGGTGGGGGATTCTATTGATCATTGTCTAGCAAATTTGGACAAAGTGTTGGCATGATGTGAAGAAACAAACTTGGTGCTCAATTGGGAGAAGTGTCATTTCATGGTTGATAAAGGAATTGTCCTTGGCCATAATATCTCAAAGAATGGCATTGAAGTTGACAAGACAAAGATTGAGGTGAATTCTAAACTTCCACCTCCAACTTCGGTCAAAGGCGTGCGAAGTTTCTTAGGCCACGCCGGATTTTACTAGCGGTTCAATGAAGGACTTCTCTAAAGTGGTAAACCCGTTGTGCAAGATTTTGGCAAAAGATGCCAAGTTCTATTTCAATGATGATTGCATGAGAGCCTCTGCGTTGCTAAAGCTCAAGTTGACTACTACTCCCATCATTACCGCTCCAAATTAGAATGTGTGATGCAAGTGATGTAGCTGTGGGTGCCATTTTGGGGCAACACATCAACAAGATCTTTCATCCGGTCTATTATGCAAGCATGAACATGAATAGTTCCCAAGTCAACTACACCATTACGGTGAAAGAGCTTGTTGCCATTGTGTTTGCTATGGAAAAGTTTTGCCTGTACTTAATGGGTGCAAAGGTAATTGTTCATACGGATCATGCGGCACTCCGCTATGTCAAGAGCAAGAAAGATTCGAAAGCCCATTTGATGAGATGGGTACTATTGTTGCAAGAGTTTGATATTGATATCCAAGATCAGAATAGAAGTGAAAACCTAGTGGCGGACCACTTGTCTCATTTGGAGGAGGAGGGGAGGCCGCATGATGGTCTTGAACTCAATGACTCTTTCCCCGATGAGCAACTTTTGGCTATTTCTATGAAGGAGATGCCTTTGTTTGCGGATTTGGCAAATTATCTTGTGAGCGGAATCATTCCAGTTGTGTTCTCTACAAACCAAAGGAAGAAGCTCAAACGGGATTGTCATGATTACTATTGGGATGAACCGTACCTTTTCCGGATTTGCACGGATGGAGTGATTAGAAGATGTGTACCGGAGGAGGAGCAAAGTGAAATTCTTAGGGCTTGTCACTCTTCACCTTATGGTGGTCACCATAGTGGAGGAAGAACGGCGGCAAAAGTCTTAATTTGTGGCTTCTATTGGCCAACTCTCTACAAGGATGCAAGTGAGCTTGTCAAGCGTTGTGATGAATGCCAAAGGGCCGGTGGAATCTCAAAGAAAAATGAGATGCCCCTCACCACCATCTTGGCTATTGACATTTTTTATTTGTGGGGTATTCACTTCATGGCACTGTTTGTGAGCTCTTGTGGAAACACCTATATCCTAGTCATAGTTGATTATGTGTCTAAATGCGGTCCCTCTGCGCATCTGCGTATATCCTTGCTCCGTCAACCATCTGAAATCAACTCGAGGCCCTCGGGACCTCTACCAAACATTCCAACAAGTCATATCAACATTCAAACTTAGTCGAACTTTCGGAACACCCAAAACAACATCGAAACACCAAATTAACCTCAGATTCAAGCTTCAGAACTTCTAAACTTCCAAATTCCGCAAACAATGCCGAAACCTATCAAACCACCTCTGAATGACTTGAAAATTTGCACACACGTCAAAAATGACACTACAGACCTACGTCAATTTTCGGAATTCCATTCCGTCCCCGGTATCAAAATTTCCACTATCGATCAAGAATCTCCAAATTTCCGATTTCGCCAATTCAAGCCTAATTCTACCACGGACCTCAAAATCACATTTCAGATGCGCTCCAAAGTCCAAAATCACCTAACGTAGCTAACTGAACCATCAAAATTCATATCCGAGGTCGTTCACATATAAGTCAACATCCGGTTGACTTTTCCAACTTAAGCCTTCTCAAAAGAAACTAAGTGTCTCTATTCACTCCAAAACCACTCCGAACCCAAACCAACTAACACGATACGATGAAATACAACTGAAGAACACATAAGGAAGCAGAATGGGGGAAACGGGGCTATAACTCATAAAACGATCGGCCGGGTCGTTACAACCTCCCCCTCTTAAACAAACGTTCGTCCTCAAATGAGTCTAGAAGCATACATAAAGCCTCAAACAGGTGTAGATATCTGCTCCGAATCTCCTGCTCGGTCTCCCAAATAGCCTCCTCCACGGGCCGACCTCTCCATTGTACTTCCACTAAAGCTATATCCTTCGATCTCAACTTTCGGACCTGCCGCTCCAAAATAGACACTGGCTCCACATCATAAGTCAAATCACCATATAACTGAACCGTGCTGAAATCCAAGACATGAGATGGATCGTCGATGTACTTCCGAAGCATAGAAACATGAAACACTGGATGCACCCCCGTCAAGCTAGGTGCCAAAGAAAACTCATAAGCCACATCCCCAATCCTCCGTAGTACCTCAAAAGGCCCAATGAATCGAGGGCTAAACTTGCCCTTCTTCCCAAATCTCATAACACCCTTCATGGGTGAAACCTTTAGTAGAACCTTCTCCCCAACCATATAAGATGCATCGCGAACCTTCCTGTTAGCATAACTCTTTGGTCTCTACTGAGCTGTACGAAGCCGCTCCTGAATCACTTTCACCTTGTCCAAAGTATCCTGTACCAAGCCTGTACTCAAATGCCTAGCCTCGCCCGGCTCAAACCAATACACTGGAGATCTACAGCGCCTCCCATATAAAGCCTCATATGGAGCCATGTTAATACTCGACAGATAATTGTTGTTATATTAAAACTCCACGAGCGGTAGAAACATGTCCCATGAACCCCCAAAACCAATGACACAAGCGCGTAACATGTCCTCCAATATCTGAATAGCGCGCTCGGACTTGTAACGACCCGACCGGTCGTTTTTGGAATTTATGCCCCGATCCCCCATTAACTTCTTTCCCTAAGTTCATTTCTGCTATTTTGGTTTGCCGGGACGTTCGGTGTTGGGATTCGGAGTGTTTTGGGACACTTAGTCCCTAAATGAGAGCTTAAGAGTTGGAAAATGGTCCGTAATCGGAACAATGTGAAGACGACCTCAGAATGGAAATTTGATGGTTCCGTTAGCTCCGTTAGGTGATTTCGGGGTTGAGAGCGTATTCGGAATGTATTTTGGAGGCTCGTAGCTCATTTAGGCTTGAAATGCCGAAGTTTGAATTTTTGAAGTTTCCGGTCCGATAGTTAGTTTTTGATCCGAGGGTCAGATTGGAACTCCGGAAGTTGCAGTAGCTCAGTCATGTCATTTGGGATGTGTGTGCAAAATTTCAGGTCATTCGGACGTGTTTTGGTTAGATTTTTGATCGAAAGCGTATTTGGAAGAAACTTGTAGTTCTTAGGCTTGAATCTTTGATTTAATCGAGTTTCCGGTGTTGCTTTAGGTGTTTTAAGGATTGGTGCAAGTTTGAATAAGGTATTAGGGGGTATTGGTGCTTTTGATTGAGGTCCCGGGGGCCTCGAGATGATTTCGGATGGTCGACGGGAAGAAATTCTAAAGTGTGCAGCAGCAGATTTTGAGTCTTCTAGTATTTCCGCTTCTGCGGCTTGGGAACCGCAGAAGCGGAGCCGCAGAAGCGGCTTCTTCATCGCAGAAGCGATTCCAGGCATCTCCGCAGGAACCGCAGAAGCGGTCCCTTCTTCCGCATAAGCGGGACCGTAGAAGCGGGATTTGTACCGCAGAAGCGGAGTCTGGCCATAAGTGAAAAAACCGCAGAAGCGGTTCGTGGTCCGCAGAAGCGGGACCGCAGAAGCGGTCCCTTGTCCGTAGAAGCGGAAATGACTGTTCAGAAATATCAATTTCGAGGGTTTAATTTCTTAAGTTTGAAAATCAATTGGGAGCTCGGGAGAAGGCGATTTTGGGTGGATTTTCAAGAGAAAATCACTGGGTAATGTTTTCTTGACCCTATTTAGTTGTATTCCGTCAATATATAGTTAAATCCACCATTAGAATTCGAATTCAAGGTCAAAATTGGGGAAAATTGGAAGAAACTTCATAGACCTAATTATTGAGTTTTGAGTGGGCAATTGACCTCCGATTTGGGAGATTTTTATATGGTTAGACTCGTGAGAGTACGAGGGTTCTAAAAATATGAAAATTATTCGATTCCGAGACGTTGTCTTTAGGGGCGTTTTGGTCATTTTACCTATTTTCGCGTCCTAGCTTTAAATTTAATAGTGGAATCAGTTGTTTGCAACATTACTTACTATATGTAATTGAATTGAATAGATTTGGGCCATTTGGAGTCGGATACTCGTGGCAAAAGTGTGATTTCGAGTTGATTTTGGTGCCGATTCGAGGTAAGTGGCTTGTCTAACCTTGTGTGGGGGACTTTCCCCTTAGGATATGATATGTGGTAATTGACTGCCTTGTACGTAAGGTAACGAGCGCGTACTTGAGCTAAATGTTGAAAAATCCGGTTTTTAGTTAAGATATTGAGACTGAGTTTCCTTGATATTTGCCTTGTTTTACTTGCAGTTATAACCTGTGTTAGATTAGAAAAGCATGTTTAGTTGATTTAACTTGCCTAATTGTTTAAGTTGTCTTGACTGTACTACGTGAAGCATGCTAGGCTAGTACTGCCTGCTGTTTGTCTTTTGTACTTCATTTCTGAATATCTTCTGGTTGTGGTTGCGCATTTACATTGGGACTACGGATGTGGGATTTCGGCAGCTCCCCCCTTGTTTGTTTACTTTGGGACTACGGGTTCGATTCCCGGTAGATCCCCCTGCACTTTTACTTTGGGACTGCGGGTTAGATTCCCGATCGATCCCCCCTGCACATTGATAGTTGGACTACGGGATGGTATCCCGGGAGATCCTTCGGATATACACATATGATGGACTACGGGACGGTATCCCGGGAGATCCACTAGACAGTTGAGAAAAGGACTACAGGACGGTATCCTGGGAGATCCTCATTGTACCATTGGTATTGAGCTGTACTTACTCTGTGGTTGTTCCGTTCTTGTGTATTTGCTATTGCCTTGCTTAACCTGTCTTATTTCACTGTTGTCTTTATTATTTCTGTCAGATTATCATACTGTTAATTACTGTTATTACTATATTTTTTCTCAGTATGGCCCTGACCTCCCTCGTCACTACCCAACTGAGGTTAGGCTTGGCACTTACTGAGTACCGCTGTGGTGTACTCATGCCCTTCCTGCACATATTTTTCATGTGCAGATCATCCAGGTACCTCTACTCAGGCGCACTATCAGTGAGGCAGGAGGACTACGGAGACTTTGAGGTAGATCTGCTGCGTCCGGAGACTGACGAGTCTCCCTCTTATTCTATCTTTAGTACTTTGTTTTTCCTTCTTTCGGTTGTTAGAAAATTCTGGAGTTTGGAACCTTTACTATACACTTCTGTAGCCTGTGTTGCCCGTGAGTTTCCGGGTTTTGGGAATTGTTTTAGACTTTTGATATTGAGTTGTACTTGCCAAGCGGCATTCAGTACCGTTTCCTTTAGATATTTGATTTGATTTTCTCTATTTTTCCGCAATTATTATATTTCCGCAAATGTTAGGCTTACCTGGTTATGGGGACCAGGTGCCATCATGACATGTTCACGGTTGGTGAACTAGGGTCGTGATAGGACTGCCCGTGCGTCTGAGGGTGAAAAGATGTGCTCAACTCAACCTGAGTACCCAACTCTCGCTGCACTGTACTCCAAAACTGCAATGTAAACTAAGTACCTCTATCTGAAATGATCAAAACCGGGACACCATGCAGGCGAACAATCTCTCAGATATAAATCTCCGCTAACCGCTCTGAAGAATAGGTAGTACGCATAGGAATGAAGTGCGCAGACTTGGTCAACCGATCTAAAATCACCCAAATAGCATCAAACTTCCTCAAAGTCCGTGGGAGTCCAACTAAAAAATCCATGGTGATCCGCTCCCACTTCCACTCTGGAATATCGATCAGCTGAAACAAGCCACCTGGTCTCTGATGCTCATATTTTACCTGCCGACAATTGAGCCACCGAGCTACAAACCCCACTACATCCTTCTTCATTCTCCTCCACCAATAGTGTTGTCTCAAATCCTGGTACATCTTCGCGGCACCCGGACGGATGGAATACTGCGAGCTAGGGGCCTACTCAATAATAACCTCTCGAAGCCCATCTACATCGGACACACATATCCGGCCCTACATCCTCAATACCTCGTTATCACCAATAGTCACATATCTAGCATCGCCATGCTGAACTCTATCCTTGAAGACAAGCAAATAAGGATCATCATACTGGCGCTCTCTGATACGATCAAACACGGAGGACCGAGAAACCACACAAGCTAAGATCCGACTAGGCTCCGAAATATCCAACCTCACTAACCGATTGGGTATTGATTATTGAGCCTAGTTTATGCTTTAATTTTAGAATTAATGGTTGAAAATATTGATACATGCCTATTTGACTTGGTTCTTATTTGAGAAAGAGGTGCCTAGTCTAGGAAAACATGGCTAACAAGGAATTGGGCTAGTTGAGGGTTTGATTAGCCTACTTGAAGGGTTCAACTAGAGATAGTGAGAACCTGACTTAAGCTCATATCAACTATTTAGTTTGATGCCCATTTGGGCTTGAGAAAGCCAAATTGGGCAAAATCACTCTATGACCGAGAGGTGTTGAGTGGGTAACATAGAGTTGAGAGATATAAAATGTGCCAATCAACAAAATAAATGTTAACGTATTTAACCCATTAGGCGAAGACCTATATTAAGGGCACATCCCTAGGCTTATTAACTATTTGGAAAAACACAAAAAAACAATCATTCGCTTTCTAGTATTCTCTTAGCTTAATATTATTAGAGTAAAATTAGAATTAAAAATCAAAACTCTTTATTTGGAAGTGCAATCTAGTTATTCCATTTACTTTCTTCAAGTGTATACTTCTAGAAATAAATGCAAAACTGTCGATACTCACTGCCTTCCTACTCAAGGCATCGGCCACTACATTGGCCTTTCTCGGATGGTACAAAATAGTAATATCATAGTCCTTTAGCAGCTCTAACCATCTCTTCTGCCCTAAATTGAGATCCTTCTATTTGCACAAGTGCTGGAGGCTACGATGATTAGTAAACACCTCACAAGACACACCATAGAGATAATGCCTCCAGATCTTCAATGCGTGAACAATGGTAGCCAACTCCAAATCATGAACAGGGTAGTTCTTGTCATGGGGCTTCAACTGACGAGAAACATAAGAGATCACTCTACCCTTCTGCACCAACACACACCCGATACCAACACCAGAAGCATCACAATATATTGCATAAGAACCTGAAGCTGATGGCAAAACTAACATTGGAGTTGTGGTCAAGGCTGTCTTGAGCTTCTGAAAGCTCGCCTCACACTCATCCAACCACCTAAAACGAGTACCCTTTTGGGTAAATTTGGTCAAGGGTGATGCAATAGATTAAAATCCCTGAACGAACCGACGGTAACAACCCGCCAAACAAAGAAAACTACGGATCTCTGTGGCTGCGGATGGTCTGGGCCAACTCTGGACCGCCTCTATCTTCTTTGGATCAACCTGAATACCTTCATTGGGCACCACGTGCCCGAGGAACGCCATTGAACTGAGCCAAAACTCACCCTTGGAGAACTTTGCATAAAGCTTCTCCTCCCTCAACCGCTGCTATACAACTCTCAAATGCTCAGCGTGCTTCTACTGACTACGCGAGCATACCAGAATATCATCAATGAAAACAATAACAAACGAGTTGAGATAAGGCCAAAACACGTTGTTCATCAAGTGCATGAACACTGCTGGGGCATTGGTCAGCTCGAAAGACATCACAAGGATCTCATAATGACCATATCGGGTCCTGAAAGCTATCTTAAGAATGTCCGAGTCCCTGATCTTCAACTCGTGATACCCTGACCTGAGATCAATCATAGATAACACCCTCACTCCCTAAAGCTGGTCAAATAAATCAGCAATACGAGGCAAAGGATACTTGTTCTTGACTGTGACTTTGTTCAACTACCTGTAGTCAATGCACATTCTCATAGTGTCATCATTCTTCTTCACAAATAGAAAAGGCACACCTCAAGATGACACACTAGGCCGAATAAACCCCTTATCAAGGATTTCCTGAAGCTGCTCCTTCAATTCCTTTAACTCCGTCGGTGCCAATACGATACGATGGAACGGAAATGGGCTGAGTGCCCGACACCGAATCAATACCGAAGTCAATATCCCTATCAGGCGGCATGCCCGACAAGTCTCCAGGAAACACATCCAGAAATTCCCTCACTATCGGAACTAAATCGATGGAAGGAGTCTCTACATTGACATCCCTCACAAAGGCCAAATAAGAAAGACAACCCTTCCAAACCATCCGCTGGGCTTTCAAGAATGAAATAACCATACTGGGAACATAATCCGTCGAACCTCGCCACTCAATCTGTGGCACCCTGGCATAGCCAACGTCACTGTCTTAGCATGACAGTCCAAAATAGCACGACATGGAGACAACCAATTCATGCCCAGTATCACATCAAAATCAACCATACTAAGCAACAAAAGGTCCACTCGGGTCTCCTAACCCCCAATAGTCACCACACATGACCGATATACGCGGTCCACAACAATAGTATCGCCCACCTAAGTAGATACACAAATAGACAAAACAAGAGACTCGTGGGGTGTATCCAAATAATGAGAAAAATATGATGACACATATGAAAAAGTGGAACCAGGGTCAAATAATACACAGACATCTCTGTGGCAGACCTAGACAATACATGCGATGACACCATCTGAAGCAATAGCATCTGGTCTGGTTGGGAGTGCATAAAAATGGGCCTGACCACCACTTGACGACCTCCCCCTCTAGGGCGACCCCTAGCTGACTATCCTCCACCCCTAGATGGTTGGGCGGGTGGTGAAGTAACTGGTGCTGAAGTCGATGGCTGACTCCTCTGCTGAGGCGAAGTCCCACTCAGCAACCTAGGGAAGTCTCTCTTGATATGACCAAGATCCCCGCACTCGAAACAACCCCTCCTCCAATGGAACTGTTGCTCCTGATACCCTGTGGAACTACCCGTAGAAACTTGAGCAGACGAGGCATGATGAGAGCTCTGTGATGCAACGACATTGAGAGATGAGTTGCCCTGATGTGAACTCTGAGAACCATGGCCAAATGATCCAACACGGTGGCCAGGATGAGCTGACTGAGCATGCCTAAATCGACGGCCTCTGCCGTGCGGAAATTGACTCCCATGAGGAGCACCCCGAAAACTACCAGATCCACGAGGCCTCTTGGCCTTTCTCTCCACTCGCTGCTGATGGCGAACTGATTCTATATCACGAGAAATGTCAACCACCTCCACAAAAGAAGCACCGGACACCCTTTCTCTGGTCATAAGAACCTGTAACTGATATGAGAGGCCATCAATAAAATTCCTGATCCTCTCCCTGTCTATGGGAACCAACCAGATCGCATGACAGGCTAACACAAAAAAACTTCATCTCATACTGCATCACAGTCATATCATCCCGACGCAACTTCTCGAACTCTCTACGCAGCTCCTCTCTGTGAGACTACGGCTAGGTAATAATAAACCGAAGTAAGTTTTACGGTATAGTATAACCTACCTAGATGTAGTAAATCCACAAGGATAGATATACAAGGCTATGAAACAAGAGATAACAATAGTCTTAAGTTCGATAAAGTACCAAGCGAAAGATATCAGTACACCTATAGAAGCCTAGAGGGACAACTTGTCATAATTCTGTATATGTTCATAAAGTGAGGCTTAGAGATTGGCTAAAAGATGGAGGAAAAAGGGAAGAAGAGTCGCTAGGCGCTCATACAAGAACACAGTCGTACATACTGCATGACATAAGGTAGCATAGCAAATGTTACGATGTTGGAAGAATTCCGACCACATGTCATGGCGTGACAAAGAGGCCTAAAAGGGGGGAATGCCCAAGCGTTTAGATTTATTCACAAAATAGTTGCTTAGATGGCAAGATGAGCATTAAAATATTCGTAAGAGCCATAGTTTATGAAACTGATAAGCGCATCAGTCAACATTCGAGGACGAATGTTCCAAAGGGGGGAATGATGTTACACCCCAAGTTTTCATACGTGAGAGTACGTTGTAAGTCATTGATGTAAGATCGAAAATGAGATTATATTTGGAAGCAAATAAAGTAAGTTAATCATGTTACCTTGGAGGTTACAAATATTTAAGATCATGAATAACAAGTACCAAAAGGGTTGGAAAGCTTAGTCGCTAAACGAATTGAAGAAAATAAGTTTCGTCAAAAATCGACAAGTTTGGAATGTTATAACATATTATTTTGGGGTGAGACTAGGGTGATTAACATGATAAGGAGGTTAATTTATGAGTTATTGTAGTCGTATGATAGTCGTGTGTTATGTTTTTAAGTCAAACGAGTTATGGAACAAAAGTTAGCAAAGGTCATCACAAGTCGCATTCATAGTGTGCTGAAATTTAGGTCAAATGTAGATGCACTTTTCTCCCAATATACTTGGAATCAATGGATGACCTACATATCAAATTGAAGATATACGAGTTTAATTTCCAACGCATTAAACCGTTCGTCAATACGACATCGGAGTAGAGAGATATTTGTGTTTTCGCGAGACCGCGCAAGCAGCTCCCAAAGGGACCCACTTAGGCAGTGGTTGACCTACTTCAATTTATAAACGTTTTGGACGCCTATTTTTCACTTATTTTCAACTCAACTTCGTCTCCAAACTTCTCCTAACCCTTCTAAACAGATTCCACAAGGGTTTGAAGTGATTCCAAAGTGATTACACCATATTTCAACATCAAAACTTAGTTCTAGTGAAGAACAACACCTCCTTGAGGTTGTGTTGTCATTGAGGATTGTTGTGGGCTGTATTTGGATGAAATTCCAAGTTGTTGCCGCTGTATAAGGTGAGTATAACAGCCTACTAATTGTGCTTAAGCTTGCGTGTATGTTGGTTAAGTTGTTAGGATGATAAACTACAAGATAGTACTTGGATTAGCTTAAGTCACTTCTATGGTGTTGTATTGCTATTGAGGGTTGTTGTGAGCTGAATATAACTTGGATTTCGACTTGAAGTTACTATAGGAGTTGTGTGTATTGTGTTCTTGCATGTGCTTAAGGTTATCTTGATGTTGATTAAGTTAAATGGATGGAGTAGACATGAACTAGTGAATAAAGCTACTAATTGAAGATAGTTGGAGTTGAAGATTGTTTCCTTTGTTATAAATATATGGTATAAGGATGGAATCATTGATGAATGACTTCATTATCATGTTAATGATACTGTTAAATTAATGTAAGAAGTCTATAAGGGGTGATATGGGTTATACGGATTCCAATCGGAGCTTGCCGCTCGTCGTGAAGTAGTTGTGACTTGTTGTTGTTATATGGTATCTTGTTATTGATCTTTATAGGTTGCTGGACTTCCCTGGCTGTTGTTGTTGGTATATGGTATTGGAGGAGGCCCTTGTTACAAGGGAGATGCTGCCCGAATTTACGTAGACGAGCTACTAGCTTAAGTTACAGACTTAGCCTTTGCTCAACACTGATTTTGAATCTCCTTATGCTATGATAGATCGAGTTGACTTGTTTGAAGAGTTGCTTAGAAGGTATTAAGGACTCAACATGTTTAAGGTATGTTAAGGCTCTTCCTTCATTCTTTTGGCATGATCTAAAGTGAAACAAACATAAACGATACGCTATTTCATAATGAATCTACTCCTAGCAACTAAGGTTGTCCATGTTATTCTTTCCTTACAAAGTTATTCCAAGAAAATATATATGATCCTTGAGTCCTAGTGAGTTCATATTGATGGTATGATGTCCATAATGTTAATCTATGGTCCAATGACCTTATGTCACTCCAAAAGGTTTAGAACGTGACTCCATTAGTCCATCATGAATTATATATGTATCTACTTTACTCTACCGAGCCGCGCTATAGTCGGCCGGGTATGGCACCTATTGTGCAACCACTGATCAGTTGGGTTTACCGAGCTCCACGTGGCCGGGTACGATTCTACCTAGCCTTATGATGGCCGGGTACGTTTTTACCGAGTCCTCTTTGAGGCCGGGTATGATATGATGATGATGATGCCCACAGGGGCGTATGTTTTTAAAAGTTTATGTATATATATGTATTATGCATTTCATGTCAGTAGCCCCCAGAGGCACTCAGATGTTACAGGTTGTATCTCCTCTATCTCTCTTTACATTACTGTTCTTATTTATGCTTTCCTGCCTTACATACTCGGTACTTTATTCGTACTGACGTCCCTTTTGCCTGGGGACGCTGCGTTTCATGCCCGCAGGTCCCGATAGACAGGTTGACGTTCCTCCTAATAGGCTATCAGCTCAGCGAAGGTGTTGGTGTACTCCACTTGCTCCGGAGTTGCCTATTTGGTCAGTATGCTTTGGATATGTATTGATTGGTATGGCGGGGCCCTGTCCCGACCTTTATGATTTTATGTACTCTTAGAGGCTTGTAGACAGATGTCAGGTGTATGGATACTTGTATGGCTTTGTCGGCCTATGTTTTGAGTTTACAAATGGTCATGTCGGCCTTATAGGCCCGTATGTCACATGTATAAGTTTGTATATCATGTTCGGTCATCATATGTTGAGTATTCCCTTATGTTTTATTCTTGTTATCTCATGACATGTTTTCTATCTCATTTACCCTTGATAGTATGATAAGAAAGATATGTTACGTTGGTACTCGGTTGAGTAACGCATCGGGTGCCCGTCGCGGCCCTTCGGTTTGGGTCGTGACAAAATTATCAAAACAACTCGACATTTAAAAATAAAGATTTCTTTAAGCTAATTAAATAATAAAACTTCATAAGATAATTTCGAATAACAAAGTGCAGAATGAAAATCTCGACATCAGGGTGTCACAAGTTATAAGCATCTACCAAGGACTGCCTGATAAAAACTAAGACTAATACAGTCTAGAAAACAACTAATAATATCTAAAAGAAGATAAGAGGGAGAAGAGCAAGTCTACGATCGCCATGCAGCTACCTTGCTAACTCCACAAATCCGCAACGGATGAAAATCAACGCTCGCTAGCACGTCCAGCAATCCTTGGATCTGCACACAAGGTGCAGGGAGTAATGCCAGTACGCCAACTCAGTAAGTAATAAAGGTAAATAAAGACTGAGCAGTAGGAAACACATAAAATCCACATCATGAAATCTTAGTAAATACTACATGTTTTCGGATCCGTATATGAGTCAAATCATCTCGTTAAGATCCAGTTTTCGGTAAAAATCATTTGAAGATATTTTTTCTTTCAACAGTGACTATGAGAGTAAAAGAGATGAACATCATGAACAGCCCCTCGGGCACAACATCACTCAGAATCAGTCCCTCGGGTGTTACGTCTCGCGTTTTCGTACGTTAAAAGTTTTGTTCAGTTAATTGACGTAGATTCGGGGATGATAATCTTGACGTTAACGTATTTACGCGATTTGTAATAAGCGATAATGAAGTGTCATGAAGGATAAAGGATACACGAATTACAGAAAACGAGTTTCGTTGAAAGTGGCCAATTCGGGATAAAATACGGGTTGAGCGATAATACCGATAAATATGAACTAGTACCGTGCAAGGTCCTATATGACCACGATAGTATAATGTATAATGTATATATAAAGTATATTCAAAGTAAGTAGAATTTTAAGTAATTTGAGATAATTGTTATATTATGCGGGTAATTAGTATATTATCGGGTAACGGAACATTACCTAGTTAACTAATAAGTGACAACATTACACCCCAAAAAAAAAAACGTGGCAGCCAACCACTTTCCAAACAATGTCTCATGGTCACGTTTGGAGTAAGTGGCTACCAAAGGGTTAATTGACATTTAATAAGTAGCTTACTACTTCCTTTTTGACAAGAGAACAAAATATGTTATTAATTAAAAAGTAAGAAACGTTTTCCTAGATCAAAACAATTCTAGGAAGAGAAGTCCAAATTAGTTCAAATAATTCAAAGTAGAGAAGTCCAAAATTCGTTCAAAACTATTCGGGGAGCAGAAGCTCATTTCGATCAAGAAAAATTCAAAGAAGCAGAAGCTTATTTCGTTCAAAATACTTCAGCGTAATTCCATCAAAGTTTTGCGGTTACAAGAATACGGTGCAATCTTCGCCAAGAATATTATACGGAGTTTTCCCTACTCCAGGTATGTTAAGGCCATCCTTTCTTTATTTTGGCATGGTCCAAATTATACAGAAGAAACGAGCAAACGCACAGTTTCCATAAACTACTTTATTCATAGAAATACTAGGGGTGTCTATATTCTTGATTCCCCACGAGAATTATTATTATCTTCTGTTTATGGGTCTTAAAATATTACGCAGTTGAAAAAGTTTATCCGGAAGGAATATTGAGATTATTACATATTTTTCATGCATTTCACCCATTTATACATGTGCATTGACCCATGACCAGATTGCGTTATTTACGCGTATATATGTAAATGCACATATATAGGATATGGGAAAAGGTTACGGCGTTATATACGTTCTACCACCTGATCAATTGGTATATGTTGATGACGTTGCGCACAGTGGCCGAGATGATATGATGGGATGCCCTCAGTTGCTTGATAATATTATGTACACCCATACCTATGCATGGACATTTGTACGCACGTGCATGACATAATAAATGTTTCTGAATTTACAAAGTTATTCAGATTTACAGAAGGATTTCTTTATTCCTATGTCATTTACGTACTGATTTTCATGCCTTACATACTCAGTACATTTTTCATACTGACGCCCTATTCCACGGGGCCTGCGTTTCATGGCCGTAGGTGCAGGTAGGCAGGCTGACGGTCCCCCTTCTTAGGATCCCTGATCAGCAAGAGTTGGCGTGCTCCACTTGATCCGTAGCTGCTTTTGATATTGGTACGATATGTTGTATACATATATATATATATATATATATATATATATATATATATATATATATATATATGGGTATGAC
>NW_017671876.1:179531-205713 GCF_001879085.1 Nicotiana attenuata
TATATATATATGGGTATGACGTGGCTCAGTCCCGTCTCTGTACAGTTATATTTTATTAGAGGTCTGTAGACAGTATGTCTAGTTGGATAGTATGTGGCCTTGCCGGCTTCCAGTTCTGAGTTATATAGTTGTCTATTGCAGGCTTGTCGGCTCACCCTACGTATGTTGCACGTATATGTGTATGAATGCCTTTTTGGGCAGATTTCCTTCATGTACATTATTCTCGTAATTCAGCAGATATTATTCAAGTTTACATCTAAGAAGCATGCTTAAGGGTGTTTGACAGGTAGGACTCGGGCACCCGTCGCGGCCCATCGTTTTGGGTCATGACAAAAGTGGTATTAGAGCAGTTTTGTCCTAGGGTTGTCTACATACCGTGTCTAGTAGAGTCTTGTTTATGGGTGTGTTGTGCACCACACTTATAGTCAGGAGGCTACAGGACATATAAGATGTTATCCTCTCTTCTTATCTTAGATTGTGCGATATAAGCAATCATGTTCCTAACGATGTGTTGCGTTTTTTGCGATGCCTCCGAAGACTACAACCGCTAGCACGGGTCAGAAGGCTACGAAGGTGTTAGAAAGAGATATAAGTTATACTATGGAATCAGACCCATCAGAGATCATGGTTTCTATTGAGGAGGATACATCCGAGGATCCATATGAGTCATCCGTTCGAGCTGTTTCGACCACTCCGTCAGTAGATGGGGTGAGAGGAGTTCCGGCCTCACCAAGGCCCTTAGTTTTACAGCCCGTTGATCAGGGTATGAGGGGAGTAGTGCATGGGATGGCACTGCCGGGATTCCCTCAGGCTCAAACTATGTCAAGGCATTTGGGGACACCAGCTCTTCTGAGGATCCAGATAGTCCACAGTCTAGGGAGTCCGTCAATCAAGGTTCGCTAGTGTATGTTACGGGATATGTAGAGGAAGAAGATAGTAGTCGAGCCAAGAGGAGGAAGGTAACCGATAAGGATATGAAGATTCCACTTCGAAGTGTGTCTGATCGAGGTTCTTAAATAGGACGAGGCAAAGACCCTCTACTTTAGACTTCCCCCAAGTGTCAGTTTTCGGTTTATGAGTTCCACCTCTTCTTGGAATATTACCAAGTCAGGGTTCTAAATGTGTGAGGTTGTTTTATGAGGACGTAGGGAGCTCCATCCCGACTTGTATATATTATGGTTATGCCTACTTAGAGGTTTTGCAGATATTATCATGTATATAGTTTTGGGTATGACATGTCAACGGCCTAGTAAACCCCTATGTATTTTTAAATTTGTTATTCAAGATATGTTTTAATATTGATACCAATATATATGGATGTAGCCCGAAATGGCCCGTGATAGATTTGATAATAAACAAGGATAAGATACGTGGTGTTCGGTTGGGTAGAACTTGATATTATCATAGGTATGGATTAATTGGCCTTTTGTTATGCTAACATCAAGTGTAGATCAAAGATGGTTTGATTTCAGTTTCTAGGAGAGCCTATTTTAGAATGGAAAGGTAATACTGCATCGCCAAGATGTAAATTTATGTCCTATCTCAAGGCAAGGGAGATGATCAGAAAGGACTATATTTATCACTGAGTTCGGGTTTGGGATGTGGAAGTAGAGTTACCAATCATTCAGTCCTTTCCTGTAGTTAATGAGTTTCGCGATGTTTTTTTCCGATGAGCTTCTGGGTCTTCCGCCAGAACGAGAAATTGAGTTTGTCATTAACCTACAATCATATACTCATCCAGTATCTATTCCCCCCCCCCCCCCCATAGAATTGCCCTCGCAGAGCTAAAAAAGTTAAAGGAACTACTAAGGGGCTTGTTTGAAAAAGGTTTTATCAGACCTAGTATGTCACCGTGGGGAGCACTGGTGTTGTTTGTGTGAAAGAAAGATGGTTCCTTACGAATGTGTATTGATTATAGGCAGTGGAATCAGGTGACAATCAAGAATAAGTATCCGCTCCCGAGGATTGATGATTTATTTGATCAGTTACAAGGTGCCAAGTGTTTATCAAAGATAGACATGAGGTCCGGGTACCATCAGGTAAAGGTTAAGGAGGAAGATAATCCGAAGACAACATACAAGACAAGATACGGGCACTTCAACTTTCATGTTATGACGTTCAGTTGGACCAATGCCCAACAGTATTCATGGATTTGATAAACCGTGTGTTCAGGCCCTTATTAGACCTGTTCGTAATCATATTTATCGACGATATATATTGGTATATTCTCGTTCAGAGGCTGAGCATGCAGATCACTTGTGTACTGTGCTTAGAGTTCTACAAAAAGGGAAGTTGTATGCAAAATTCTCTAAATATGAATTCTGGTTGAACTCTGTAGCTCTCCTTGGGCATATCATTTCGGGAGAAGGCATCCGGGCGGATACACAAAATATTGAGGCAGTGAAGACTTGGCCTAGACCCACAACACCGACAAAGGTTCGTAGCTTCTCCGATTGGCAGGATATTACAGGAAACTTATAACGGAATTTTCTTCTCTTCTAAGCACCTTCAACCAAAGTGGTATGTGGTGTCTCGCTTAATGTTTCGGAATAACATAAGGAGATCTATGATGCAAGTAAGTTGAAGAAAGGTTGCGAATAAATAGATATGTGTAGGTCGCAAGCTAAAGTATGGTAGAGCGACAAGGTTTTAGGAAGACAGAAGTAAGGATAAGAAAAGATGAGTGAAAAGGTAACGATAATGGATAACTCCTTGTGAATAAGTTCATAAGAGAGCTGATGGTTTCTCTAAGTTATTGAAGGCTCAGTATAGCCCGAATGAACTCAAAGGATTCTAAGACTAGTAATGTTTAGAATAGATGAAATACTGCCCTAATGGTGGGATAAGGGCGTAATTGTGATGGATAAAGGTTGAAGTTTGGGCCTTCGAAGAGGGGAATTTCCTGAATTTGTAAAAGATTGGGATACCCATGTACGTTTACTCGGAAGGTAACTAAGTTGCAATGGACCAATCCTTGCGAACGGAGTTTCCGGGCATTGAAGGACAGATTAACTTCAGCGCCGGTTCTACCGCTCCCAGAAGGGAGCGATGGTTATGTTATCTATTCTAACGCTTCAGGCATTGGATTGGGTCGTGTGCTGATGTAGCATGGTAAGGTTGTAGCTTATGCTTCTAGACAACTAAGAAAGTATGAGAAGAACTACCCGACCAAAGATTTAGAGTTAGCCCTGGTGATTCATGCACTAAAGATGTGGAGGCACTATTTGTATAGCATTCATGTTGATATCTATGCGGATCATAAGAGCCTCCAGTATATCTTCAAGACAAAAAAGAATTGAATTTACGTCAAAGAAGATGGTTGGAGTTACTTAAAGATTATGACGTTGATATTTCATGCCATTCGGGGAAAGCGAACGTAGTAGCCGACGCCCTTAGCCGTAGATCTATGGGTAGCCTGTCATATGTACAACAAAAAAAAAGAGAGAATAGCCCATGAGGTTTACGAACTAGCTAGTCTTGGAGTTCGGTTACTAGACTCAAGTCATATTGGAATTTCTATTCAGGATACGGCAACACCCTCGTTAGTAACTGAAGTAAAGGAACACCAGTACGAGGATCCTGTGTTAGTTCATTATAGGGATACCACCCCTCAAAATGAGAAGACACCATTTGAAATTATAGAAGATGGGGTCCTTAGATATCGAGGATGATTATGTGTCCCAAATGTTGCAGTGCTGCGTCGGCAGGTTATGGGAGAAACTCACTATCCTCGTTATACTATCAATCAAGGAGCAACAAAGATGTATCATGATATCAAGGAGGTATATTGGTGGGACAAAATGAATAAGGACATAGCGGAGTTTGTTGCTCGGTGCCCTAACTATCAGCAGGTTAAGATTGAGCATCAAAAGCCCGATAGATTATTGCAGGCTATGGAGATTCCGACTTTGAAATGGGAAGTAATTAATATGGATAACATCGTGGGCTTACCATGTACCCAGCGTAAGTTCGATTCGATATGGGTGATTGTTGATAGACTTACAAAGTCAGCCCATTTTCAGCCTGTTAGGACTACCTATTCCGCAGAGGATTATGCAAGGCTTTATATTAAGGAGATAGTACGACCGCATAGTGTCCCTGTATCTATTATCTCGGATAGAGGAGCTCAATTTACAGCTAACTTCTGGAGGTCCTTCCAAAAAGGAATGGGGACTCAAGTAAGTCATAGTACAGCATTTCATCCCTAGACAGACGGACAGGCTGAGCATACTTTTCAGACACTGGAGGATATGTTACGAGCTTGTGTGATAGACTTCAAAGGTAGCTGGGATGATCATCTGCCGCTTATTGAATTCGCATATAATAATAGCTACCATTCCGGTATTTAGATGGCTCCATACGAAGCTCCTTACGAATGGAAATGTAGATCGCCTATAGGGTGGTTCGATGTTGGGGAATCTACGTTAGTAGGACCAGAATTGGTACAACATGCAATTGAGAAAATTAAGCTTATACAGGAAAGGCTATTAAAAGCAAATCTTATGCAGATAATCGACGGCGAGACTTGGAATTTCAGGTGGACAACTAGGTATTCCAGGTATCACCGATGAAAGGTGTCATGAGGTTCGGAAAGAAAGGAAAACTTAGCCCTCGGTACATGGAACCATAGAGGATCATACGCAAAGTAAGCCACGAAGTATATGAGTTAGACTTGTCCTCGGACTTGGAGTCTGTACATCTAGTCTTTCATGTGTCTATGCTCCGTAAATGTATCGGAGATCCTTCCAGAATTGTGTTAGTTGACAATGTTCAAGTCACAGAGCAGCTATCATATGAAGAAACTCCCATTGCTATATCAGACGAACAGATTCGGAGATCGAAAACTAAAGACGTAGCTTCGGTGAAAGCTCTTTGGAGAAACAACAATGTGGAAGAAGTGACTTGGGAGGCCGAGGAAGACATTAAGTCTATATATCCCTACTTATTTGCTTCTCAAGAGAAGGATTCGACTGAGACTTCATAACCTTAAGGTACTTGTATGGATTCTTATGTTAGTTACTGTCATTGGTCATGTGAGGCCAATGTCGTTATTGATGGTCGTGGTCCTATATGGCGTTAAATTATTTAGTTTCTACAGGAAGAGTTGGTTGTAGTATTGTTACCAAGGGAGACTCTGCCAAGATTATATAGAACCATGAGAGCTAAACATTCGAGGATGAATGTTTCTAAGGGGGGAAGGATGTTACATCTCGCGTTTTCGTATGTTAAAAGTTTCGTCTTCAGTTAATTGACGTAGACTCAGAGATGAGATCATCTTGATTTTAACGTATTTAAGCTATTTATATCAAGCGATAAAGAAGTCATGAAGGATAAAGGGTACACGAATTAAAGAAAACGAGTTTCGTTGAACGTGGCCAATTTGGGATAAAATACGAGTTGACCGATAATACCCGATAATTATGAACTAGTACCATGCAAGGTACTATATGACCACGATAGTATAATGTATAAAGTATATATAAAATATATTAAAAATAAGTAGAATTTTAAGTAATTTGAGATAATTTTTAAATTATGCGGGTAATTGGTTAATTATCGGGTAACGGAACATTACCCATAACTAATAAGTTGATAAAAATTAACAAAGTTACACCCCCAAAAGAAACGTGGCAGCAAACCACTTTCTAAACAATGACTCATGGTCACGTTTGGAGTAGGTGGCTGCCTAAGGGTTAATTGACATTTAATAAGTAGCTTACTACTTCCTTTTTAACAAGAGAACAAAAGATGTTCTTAATTAAAAAGTAAGAAATGTTTTCCTAGTTCAAAACAATTCAAGGAAGGGAAGTCCAAATTAGTTCAAATAATTCAAAGTAGAGAAGTCCAAAATTCGTTCAAAACTATTCGGGGAGCAGAAGCTCATTTCGATCAAGAAAAAATCAAAGAAGCAGAAGCTTATTTCGTTCAAAATACTTCAGCGTAATTCCATCAAAGTTTTGCGGTTACATGAATATGGTGCAATCTTCGCCAAGAATATTATACGGAGTTTTCTCTACTCCAGGTATGTTAAGGTCATCCCTTCTTACTTTTGGCATGGTCCAAATTATACAGAAGAAATGATCAAACGCACAGTTTCCATAAACTACTCTACTCATAGAAATACTAGGGGTGTCTATATTCTTGATTTCCCACGAGAATTATTATTATCTTCTGTTCATGGGTCTTAAAACAGTACGCAATTGAAAAACCTTATCCGGGAGGAATATTGAGATTATTACATATTTTTCATGCATTTCACCCATTTATGCATATGCATTGACCCATGACCAGATGGCGTTATATACACGTATATATGTAAATATATGTATATGGGATATGGGAAAAGATTACGGCGTTATATACTCACCACCACCTGATCAGTTGGTACATGTTGCCCACATTGGATGAGATGATACGATGGGATGCCCTCAGTGGCTTGATGATATTATGTATACCCATACAATGCATGACACGACATTTGTACGCACGTTCATGACATTATAAATATTTCAGAATTTACAAAGTTATTAAGATTTACAAATGGATTTCTTTATTCCATATTTCATCTATGTCATTTATGTTCTTATTTTCATGCCTTACCTACTCAGTACATTTTTCGTACTGATGCCCTATTCCACGGGGCCTGCGTGTCATTCCCGCAGGTGCAGGTAGGCAAGTTGACGGGATCAGCGAGAGTTGGCATGCTACACTTGATCCAGAGCCGCTTTTGATATTGGTACGATATGTTCTCTGTGTGTGTGTGTGTGTGTATATATATATATATATATATATATATATATATATATATATATATTGGTATGACGTGGCTCAGTCTCGTCATTGTACAGTTATATTTCAATTAGAGGTCTGTAGACAGTATGTCTAGTTGGATAGTATGTGGCCTTGCCGGCTTCCAGTTCTGAGTTATATAGTTTTCTATAGCAGCCTTGTCGGCTCGCCCTACCTATGTTGCACGTATATGTGTATGTATGCCTTTTCGGGCAGATTTCCTTCATGAACATTACTCTAGTAATTCAGCAGATGCTATTTAGGTTTACATCTAAGATGCATGCTTAAGGGTGTTTGACAGGTAGGACTCAGGCACCCGTCGCGGCCCATCGGTTTGGGTCGTGACATCGGGCATATCTCATATCACTCACTTAGGGTACCCGCGCTCACTGGGGTTGTGCAGACTCCGGAGGGGCTCCTACAACCCAAGCGCTATTATCCATACGGACAAGTTACATTCTATAGTATCAATATCAGAATCCGAACGGACGACTCACGTGCTACACTCTCAATCTCCTCAAAAAAAACAGGCCCTCGACCTCACTCAGTCACAGACCTCTCATGTCACTCGTGCTATCGGTAAAAACTGGGTGCTCATCCCAAAAAAATCTTTTATGCATCAAAACGGAGTAGTAAAGACTGTGTTATGATATCAGTAAACGAAGCATGACTAAGTATAGATCATAAATTGAAACAGTAAGAGGATAATAAGAAAAGGCCCCTAAGGGTCCAAACAACTTTTTCACGGCCCAATTTATAGCAACTCTTTCTAAAACAAATAAGTATCATATAGTTTCAGTCAAATACGCAACTTAATAGTTGCTACGGGACGGACCAAGTCATAATTCCCAACAGTGAATGCCCACATGCTTGTCACCTAGCATGTGCGTCACCTCAAAATAGTGAAACGATGTGAAATTCGGGGTTTCATAACCTCACGACAAGATTTACAATCATTACTTACCTCAAATCGGTAAAATTCCTATTCCGCGATGCCCTTGCCCCTTGAATCGGCCTCCAAACGTCCCGAATCTAGCCAAAAGCAATACAATGTAATTAATATAGGCCAAAGAACCAATTACATACGAAAAACTATCAATTTAGACCAAAATCCCGAAATTCACCCAAACCCGACCCTCCGTGACCACGTCTTGTAATCCGACAAAAATCACAAAACTAGAAACTCCTTTCACTCACGAGTCTATCCATACAGTAATCATCAAAATACGACATCAAGTGGTCCCTCAAATCCTCAAATTAAACTCTCCAATTTCCAAGCCCTAACCCCTCAATTTGATCCCTAATTTCTACCAATTTCATGCTTAAACAACTAAAAATTACCATAATCACAAGTATTAAGCTCAAATAACTTACCTCAATGAGTATCCCCTTGATTCCCTCTTCAAAACCCTCCAAAAACCTCAAAAATCCGAATGCAAAATGGTGAAGAATGGCCAAAATTCACGAAGGTTTCCTCATATACTTTCTGCCCAGGCATCTCGCACCTGCGGCCCTTTCCCGTATCTGCGATTTTCACTTAACCGCCCATAACCGCTTCTGTGGTCCAATACCCGCACCTGCGGTCTCGCAGGTGCACTCCTCCTTCTGCACCTACGGTATTGCCTCTGCTTCCCAAATCCCGCATCTGCGGTCCCTCTTTGCATCTGCGTCCATCGCATCTGCGGTCCCCACTCCGCAGGTGCGATTACGACAGCTGAAGGAAATCTTTAGCACTTCCTCGAATCCCATCCTTTAACCGTCAACCATCTGAAATCAACCCGAGGCCCTCGGGACCTCTACCAAACATTCCAACAAGTCATATATCAACATTCATACTTAGTCGAACCTTTGGAACACCCAAAACAACATCGAAACACCAAAATCACCCTCGGATTCAAGCCTAAGAACATCTAAACTTCCAAATTCTGCAAACGATTTCGAAACCTATCAAACAACCTCCGAATGACCTGAAATTTTACAGATATGTCACAAATGATACTACGGACCTACTCCGATTTACAAAATTCCATTGCGACCCTGATATCAAAATTTCAACTGCCGACCGAGAATCGCCAAATTTTCAATTTCGCCAATTCAAGCCTAATTATACCATGGACCTAAAAATCACATTCCGGACGCACTTCCATGTCCAAAATAACCTAATGGAGCTAACCGATCCATCAGAATTCACATCCGAGATCGTTCACACATAAGTCAACATCCGATTGACTTTTCCAACTTAAGTCTTCTCAAAAGAGACTAAGTGTCTCTATTCACTCCAAAACCACTTCGAACCCGAAACAACTAACAAGATATGATGAAATACAACCGAGGAACACATAAGGAAGCAGAAATGGGAGAAACGGGGCTATAACTTATGAAACGACCGGCCGGGTCGTTACATTATATGGCTATAAATCATTTCACTAGGGGTAAAATGTATGTTTAAAATTAAATTATTTTCAAATACAAAAGATATCATTCTTTTCAGGATAGGCTAAAAGGAAAACGCAACACATAAATTGGGGGAAAATTGGGGGAGGTTAAAGAAATATGATGTTAATATATAAATGATTTGAAGGAAATAAACTATGAGTAATTCATCTAGTAATTAATAATCCAATAGATTAAAGGTATCGTCTGTGTTAAAAATTATAAGTTTCAAATAAAGGCAAGTACATAGTTTTATGAACTAACAATGCTCTCAACGACTTAAAAGCTCCCCGAAGCAGAATCCATGCATTTGGCTGCAGTTAGCCAGCAGACCTTGCGTATGTTCTCTTCTTCCCGGTGCCAACAAATTTTCCTTTCTTATTCTACTTCGTGATAGCTAAAGCTTGTAAGAGCTGAGTCCTTGTCATGATTTTGTTCAAATTGACTAGTCTTCTTTCATTATATTTTTGTGCCAATGACTGGTCTTGTCACCTTTGGAGGCCGTTTGGAAGATTGTGGACCTTGACAATTACTCCTAAACATGATAATGTTAAGATTTATGAGAACACAAACGTTAATGAAACCAAGGATCAGAGACAGCTAATTATGTGGTAACTAATTTGTTTCTACATCATTTTTTGCCGCAAAAGGAAGGAGAAAGTAAAACTGACGTAAACGTTTTTAAGACAAGTAGTATAACAATACCTTCTGCATATCACAGCAGTATAAAGAGCGGAATAGTGTGTTAGGATTAAAAAGAGACAGTAACAGCGCAACTCTCCTTTGGCGTGTCAGCTGAAATACATATAATTAACTGCATGCCAATAGAGAGTAGACCTATCAGTATTTCCCTTATTATCATTCACCAATGCAACTCTTCTTTCTGATCATTTTGCTGCTTTTGGTTCATCACAACAGAGCTCTTCCATGATTTATAGAGCATCCCTTCTCTGAATAAACCACTAGAGAATTAGCATATCCTGCAATTTTTTGTGCTGTGGCTTTTGGGTATCTTCTTGCATTAGGGGCATACTTTTTCTAGGGTCAGAAAATGGGGTGTGTTTACCCTATAAATTGAGTAAAAATTAAACTTGTAATGTGATTTTAAAGATATGTAATTTCACCTAATACCAATTGATAAACGTAAAGATAAATGATGCAAATTGACAATAATGTAAAATAAACCAATGCTTGGTCAATGCCCTCAAGCTAATGAACCCTCAAACTTGATATAGTAAGAATAGTTAAAGAGTAGTATGTTGACGAGCAGAAGAAAGAAATATTATATTGCTTTGATATTCGTAAATGTAAGGTGGTTTACAAATAATGGGGATTCCCCTTTATATACTAGAGTATCCTAATTATGGTACAATTCTTATTACAGAAGTAAATTCCACGATTGGTACAAATAACCGCCCTTGATTCGATCTGCTCCGAGATTTCCGCCGTGATCTTTGATCAGTTACGGATATCTCGCCTTTTCGTTATTGCACTTCACTCTATGTTGGTCATGCTTAGCCTCGATTCCTGCTGGCCTCGGTCTCGACGAACATCTCGATCCTTGAACTCGACACCTCGTGTTCGTGTTATAGCCCGATCTGTTGCGAGGTTGGACCTCGATGTGGTCTCCTAGTCTCTATTAAATAGATAAATCGGGCAAGCCCGATTTTAACCGTATACAGATAGTCCCCTCATTTCTTGGAGTGTAATGAGAAGAAACGAACTGTGTCTTTGATTTTGTACCTCGACCCATTATGACATCATCCTCGTGACGTGAGCGATGGAGGCGATTGAAGCGCCACGTTTGCACCGTTCTCAGGATCATTAATTAGTGCCAGTTGATGGTCGGCCACTAATTCCTTTGAACCGTCATATCAAATATTATAGAAAGGTCATCTTCATAATTTCCTCAAACTTTATTTTCAAAACTTTTCTTAATCTACAAAGCTCTCCTACTTCCTTCAAGTCCCTCAATTATGCAAATCATTTACAACCCGTTTGCCAATCCTCTCTTAAAACAGCAAACTTCATCTTCTTCTTTCTTCTGAACTCACATAGAAACAACGAAAATATCTAAAACCGTTCCCCAAAAGGAAAAAGCATATTCATCGCGTCCGGCGGGCGATAAAGCGCAGTGGAGCAACGCATCGAGGAGTGTGTTCCTGGGTCATGCGATCTTACCTCCGACTTCAAAGTCGAGAAAGCCTCTTCGGTCCCTGGCCAATGTTGTCACGTCCCAAAACCAAGGAGCGTGATTGCCGCTCAACCGAGTAAACCCGACTGAGCAAGACTGTTAGGTTTTATTCTACCCAACTAATTTATGAATAAATAGGCGATAAATTCTATCAATCATACTTTATAAATATTTCATTAACCTCCATTTTGTTTTCATTAGTAGTTTCGACCATAATATCAAAAATATTACAGTTTTTATAGAGATGATGATGAAAAATATATTTTCCAAATACTAATATTTCTAGTTTAATTCCAATACCCGACACCACCCACGACCTGTCTACGGAGCCTCTAAATACAACTGAAGAGAAATATGAAAATATCGGCAACAAGGCTCCGGCTATACCTCAAATGAAAAGTACACAATGACCAAATAATGGGACCCCAAAATGGAGTAGGGATCACCAAGTTAGCTGGAAGGAACATACCACTATTGCTGATCATTGCCGCCTACTGTGGAACCACCTGCATCCATTAAAGATGTAGCGCCCCCAGCAAAAAGGAACGTTAGTACTGTTGAATAGTACTAGTATGTAAGCTAAAAATCATCTTTCAAAATAGAATAACCATACAAGAAGAAGGAAGCCATAGAAACAATCAAGTCATAATAAATAACATCCAAATACCCAAGTGAAACCTAACGATTGTCAACTTACGGAAGTAACACACATCTCCTTAGAAAGATCAATAATGCAACAAGAAGAATAAGAGAATTCAATGAGAAACTGTAAGGCCCCTGAAAATTTCGTTAAGTAATTTAGGATTTTGTGGTGCCAGGTAGGCTAATTATAATATTTTACGTGCTAATAACATGATGGGCGTCAATTGGATTTGGTAAGTATAAGTCTTGTGGTAAGTAGTTTGGGGTCCAAGGAGAGGCCTAATTCTAAGTCAAATTGGAAAATTTCATAATAGGGTAAAATTCCAAATGAGTTCGCACAAGTCCACACTTTGGACGAGCATATATATATATATATAAAAGCAACCTACCAAATGAAAGGTCTTCGAGTCTAGTTTCTAACGCTTCAAACCGTTCGTCATTTGGACATTCCTACGCAAAGTTATGATCAAATTATCAAAGGCTGGATTTGCAACCAATTTTGTGATTGCAAAACGACTATGCGGACCGCATATGCGTCGTATAATGAAGCAGAGTCGGGCAAAACATTATGCTGTTGCATGTTGATTATGGTGTAGCATAATCGATTATGCTTTCTATTATGCTATCCCATAATGATTTTGCTGCAAGAATGCTGCCCACATTTTGATTATGCTATAGCATAATTGCACCACATAATTGACTTCGGGGGTCATTTTTGGAAATTTTTATATACGAACCCACTTTGATAAATAAGCTTTGTGGCTTCATTTGGGGCTATTTTACACTAAATCTAGAGAGAGGTGAGAGTATTTTAGAGAGAGAAAGTGGGAACCTAGCCTCCTTATCATCGATCTTGCACAAACCCTCAAGAATCAAGCATGCTAATCTCTAGCTCACTATCTTCCGGGTAAGTCCTACTTCTAATATTTCATATATGAGATTATGAGTTCAAATATATATATTGTGGGGTTTGAAATAGGCCATGCATGTGATACTAAGCTATAGTATGTGGGATTAATGAACTATTTTGGGTAGTTCTTGATGAAATTGGATGAGGGAAGAAGGAATTTCCACTGTAGAACCTTGTAGTCTATTTCACATGATTAGGTATTTGAAGATATTCCTAAGAGAGTTACACTATGGGAAATATTTCTAAATTATTAATTGATTTTCGCTTTCTCCTTATAGATTATTACCGCTAGAGATGTTGGTACATTGTAGTAACTTAAGGAAAGCGTAAACAAGGTATGTATGGCTAAAACCCCCTTTTCTTAGAAAATGAGCTCCCATGGTGTCCATGCAAATATTGTAAGTTAGAAATTTGATTGATGTAGTACTTGTTATTTCAAAGGAATTGGTGTTGCAAGATATATGTGAAAGTTGTATCCCAATGTGTTCAATATGCTATTCTTGGTAAATTGAGGATATGTGAAGAATGTGAACTATGTGTTAAAATGCCAAGATTTCAAGTCAAGTTTAAATTGAGATTGTTATGCCAAACTATGTGAAATTCTCTATGTATAATGATGTTTAAAATAAATTAAATGAATCTGGGAAATAGAGTGTGGCCAATGTGCCGAGAACTTGAGTTATAACTGTGCCTGGTGAGGCCTATGACATGAGAAAATATGAAACAGATTATGAAATGAGACTTGACTCTACTTTTTATAAATGACTTCAATAATAAAGCGCCCTAAAGGCTTTGTACACAATTTATGCCCATAAGTGGCTGTTCGAGATAATATTTTGCCTTATAAGTAAATCCAATGTGATCCGAGTTGTTACATACATCGATGTTGAAATTGTATATTGTCGTAATTGAAAAAGAGAAATTCAAGAATAATTGGTGTAATTGCTTGTTTATGACTTTGATGTGTGTTTCTATTGTGGTTTGGTGTGTCCCCTCCTTTTTGGAAGAATCCTTTGTTTTTTATTCCATTGCTAATGAAGTTGAGGTGTATGATTTCTGAAATATTGTATATGCCATGATTCATGATTTCTGAAATATTGAAATTGATGTTGATGTGAAATATGTGGAAATGATATGAAATGTGGCAAAGAAGAGCTTGAGTTATTAAATGTGGCCTATAGCCAAGTATGATGTGATAATTGTGGTCCCAAATGCCTATGAATTGATATATGTGAAGTAAACATTGAAATGATATGATTAATGAAAAAGGAACAACGTCTTGGTAAGACGACCTAGCCGATCGGGCCGTGATCGGACACCATGCCGCACACATGGTGGTATTGTGCTCATATTGAATCCGGAAAGTGAGAATGAGATTGTGATTGAGGCACATGTCTCAAATGAGGCAACCTAGCCGATCAGGTCGTGATCGGACTCCGTGCAATAAAGTGGTGGTATTCTGAATGATAATGAAAAGTATTAAATGCCGCAACCTAGATCTATGGGAATTATGTGAAGGTTATATGATTCTTCGATTTGATGATATGGTGATTGTTTAAAGCTTTGATTGACCTTTATGATATCTTTGTTATTGTATGATAGTTCTTTCTACTGAGATGGTGTTTATGATTTATTTGTTCTTGTATGATAGTTCTTTCTACTGAGATGGTGTTTATGATTTCTTTGTTCTTGTATGATATTTCTTTCTATTGAGATGGTGTTTATGATTTCATTATTCTTGTATGATACTTCATTCTAATGAGATGGTGTTTAGTTATACATACTAGTACTATTCCATGGTACTAACATCCTTTTTGCCGGGGGCGCTACATCTTTAAATGGATGTAGGTAATTCCATATCAGACAGTGTTGGTCGTGGCTAGTGGCGCATCCTCTTTTGAGCCGACTTGGTGAGCCCCACTTTATTTCGGGGTCCTGTATCAGTTGTTTATCATGTACTTGTATTTTGAGGTATAGCCGGAGCCTTGTTGCCAGCATTTCCATATTTCTCTTAAGTTGTATTTAGAGGCTCCGTAGACAGGTTATGGGTGGTGTCAGGTATTGGAATCAAAATAGAAATATTGAAATTTGGCAAAGATGTATAAAACTTGTAATATCTTGAAACTAATGAACGAGGTTGCTAATGGAAATGATATGGAAGTCGTTAATGATATATTTATAGAATTTGATTAATGATGTACATTTCCTCTTTATTCAAAGACGAATTTGGGTAGTATGAAACCTAACAGGCTTGGTCAGTCGGGTTTACTCGGTTGAGCGCCGGTCGCGCTCCTCGGTTTTCGGGGCGTGACAAAAACATAAGAACCATCACAATATCAATTAAGGAATCACACAAGCTTTCAAGAGAATCGTTTAAACAAGTAGGAAGGCAGTAATGGAAATCACATAGCACTTCATAGAACAGAGAATCACAAGTAGGGATCACATAGTTTCTTATTACGTCTTTCCATCCTTTTGGCTAATAGCCTCCTAGTGCAAGTGCCACGATTTATAATGCCACCGTGTCTTTTTACAAAGAGTCCGGTATTGGCCCGACCAGCTTATCCATCCCAAGTGAGACATCACCAACATCATAATTTATATTCATATTTCCGATGTAAATACCACCATGTGTACGACATGGCGTCCGATCTCCGCCTGATCGGCTAAGCCATCTTACTTTGGGACATCACCATTTCATTTATTTACTCAGTTCACGTTTCAATTCCACCATTTATCACATAGTTCTTGGCACTTGGACACGTTTTACAATTCGAGTCTGGTTCCCCTTTTTATCCGTTCAATAGCATCATCCTTCATATTAACGAGAACCAACATATAATGAATTGTACACATAATAGAAGGAGCATGTAGGATCATAATTCACATTTTCAAGTAGCATGGTGACATGGTAGACAACTAGAACAATTAAGAAATAGAAATCTTTCGACTCAACAAATTATAAACAATCAATTCATGTATGACCAAGTAAGGGACTCATACCACCTATTCGGACACCAACGAGTTGATTCTACAAAAATTAGAGTTAGCCATACATACCTCAAAGAGCTTTTAGGCAAATTTCACATTTTAGAAGTTATCTTAAACAGTTGAGCCGAGGCTGGTCTCGTAATCCATTTCATATATGTATACTCTCCTTAGGCGCACACACACACACATACACACACACACACATATATATATATATATATATGTATATATATATATATATATGTTACCCACACTCCGTTTCCCCCCAGTTCATTTAATTGATTTTCAAGTATCTTTATAGTTTATCATCATCTAAACACACTCAATTAAGGCATTTAGTACACATATGGGCATCTGGAACTAATAAGTACACGAGTTTTCCTCACCTAATTGGGTATGCTAGTCTTCTTTTTAAACTACGACTCAGAGTCACACCATTTTAATAATCAAACCAAACATTAAACGTCTACGTTTCGATATAAGGCCCATTCGGAATAATCAAGTTTTATGAGTCTATATGGGATAACCCGGACGTAGTGATTAGGGATTTGGGGCCGGTCACACTTAAACCTACGGAAATAATAAGGAATTCAGTTCTGAGTGATAAAGTTAGCCCACATACCTGGTTGAGCTTCCTTATGTTACTACAACGCATCAACACCTCTAGCAATAATAATCTATATGGAAAAATCGAAAATCGATTAACAACTAGAAGGATTACCCATGGTATAACTATCTTTGGAAATGCATCAAACACCTAACGTGTGAAATAGACAACAAGGTGTGAAAATGGAAATTCCTTCTTCCTTCAACCAATTTTAACAGGAACTATTGAAATTAGTTCAATAATATCACATACTACAACTTAGACCCACATGCATGGCTTATTTCTAATTCCCACAATATATTTGAACCCTTAACCTCTTGTATGCAAGCTCTGGAAATAGGACTTAACCGGATGGAGGACAATCTAGTGGCTATCTTCCTTGATTCTTGAAGACTTGAGCAAGATATGGTGATTAGAAGGATAGGTTCCCTCTTTCTCTCTCTAAAATGCTCTCACCTCTCTCTAAATTTAGTATAAAATAGCCCCAAATGAAGCCCCAAAGCTTATTTATCAAAGTGGGTTCGGATATGAAAATTTTCAAAAATGACCCCCGAAGTCAATTATGTGGTGCAATTATGCTATAGCATAATCGATATGTCACCAGCAGACTTGCAGCATAATCGTTATGTGATAGCATAATCAATTATGCGACAGAATAATCAATATGTGACAACATAATATTTTGCCCGACTCTGCTTCACTATGCGACGCGTATGCGGTCCGCGGAGTCGTTTTGCGATCGCGAAATTGATCGCAAATCCAGCCTTTGGTAATTTGACCATAACTTTGTGTAGGAATGACCAAATGATGAACGGTTTGGAGCGTTAGAAACTAGACTCGAAGCCCTTTCATCTGGTAGGTTGTTCATCACATAAAACCTTATATATATTTAGATATGCTCGTTCAAAGTGTAGACTTGTGCGAACTCATTTGGAATTTTAGCCTACTATGTAATTTTCCAATTTGATTTAGACTTAGGCCTTTCCATGGACCTCAAATTACTTATTATATGACTTATAAATTCATTTACCATATCCAATTGATATACATCATTATTATTGCACATAAAATATTATAATTAGCCTACCTGGCACCATAAAATCTTAAATTACTTAGTAAAATTTTTTAGGGCCTTACATTCTCCCCTACTTAGGATCATTCGTCCTCGAATGAGAGGTAGAGTCCGCCCCAAACACCTAACATAACATGTCTCATTTCAAACCTACCTCAGGTCCCTAAATTTTGACTAACTCCCAAATTTTTTTCAGAAATTTCGGCAGCATCTCCTTTTTAACTAGGCCTATCCACCTGCCAGAGAACCACCAAAACCATCCTAACAACACATCCACAACTCGACAAAGCACCACAACGTATATATCCATAACACTAATCTCTGCATTACAAGCACTACATTATCATAATGATACCTGAACATGGACTGCACATTTTTAAATCATAACACCTATAAGGTACCTTTCAAACAAAAACCAATTGTTATACAATCAAGCGAAAATATTTTATTTCCACAACATTTTCGGCCTTCAAGGTGGCCTCCTCGACTTACAGGCTTTGCCATAACACATTCACGGAAATAACCCCAACCTCCAAACCTATCTAACAAGGATGACAGCTAGATACCTCGCATAATCTAACTATTCATTAACTTCACCTTCAATAATTTCCACCGGAATGATATACAAAGGATCTCCAACTACCTTCTTAGACATAGACATGTGAAAACACAAAATATACGGGGAACAACTATGGTGAAACTTCATACTCCTACTGCGGCCTAATGTGAAATGTACTTATGCAACCTTCATTATCAACTCACATAACATTTTTAGGGGAAAATATTGAGAATAACCTGTTCACCCTCCTAAATTTTAAATCTCTACGCGAACACCACACTAAACCTTTGATGATCTTCAACGATTACTCTCAGATGTGCTATCATAAATTGACCATAAAATTACCTATCGAATATATGTGACCACGCGGTGATGCTTCCCATTTGACATGTTTGGACCTTGAATACCTAATAGATTTATTTCAATGGAGTTCAAGATTGGGCTGGAATCACTTAGGAATTCATTAAGGTGGTGAGCGGAGTATTTCAGGGGGTTATATGCTAAGAGACACGAGGATTACTACTAATGATGCTGGCATGGTTAATATTTGTGACGACATCAATTATTAGACTAATGAGGCATAGAGGTAACTAGCATGCATGGGTGAGGTTGAAACCATGTACGTGATCTTGAGATCTAAAAGAAGTGAGTTTTTCTAGACATGAGATACACGGGAGGCATGATCGGGAGGATGAAGATGCTAGCATCAGTTATCCTTGGCAGGCTACGAGTTATGCAAGGGATAGTAACAATTGTTCCTTTCCATACATGCCTTGCCCGACAATAGTAAGCTCTAAGGAGAAGTGGTCAAGTATGTTACAACGGTTGCCTCCTTGAGTGAGAGGAAAATCAGCTTAGCTCAAAGTAGGAAGATTCTTGCAATGTGGATGTGATAGAGATTTCAAAAGAAATACATGAAGTTGAATTACACTCCTAACATTAACTGACACAAGGAATCTATGCCACAGGCACATGAGGGTGAAATAAAAGTCAAACACCTATGAGATTATCATAATCGAAACAGCTTAACCCTTCCCGAAGATTGACCCGATATGAGGTAACTAAGGATACGACAACTTGTCTTCTCAATCAGTATGCTTATGGTATGTGTAGAAACCTGGAAGCATCTAATCTTAACCCTTTAAGAGTGAAACCATATGGCTAGGACATCTTAATATGGGATGAAATCATGTATTGGTTAGAGGGGTTTTAATGGTTAACATGATGCTCTGGGGGAAAGACAAATAAAACTCCTATCCACCTAAGGAGGTGGAATGCCAAAGGTCGCAAAACTCCCCGCATATGACAATGACGTAATCAATGATTCTAGAAGTCGAGTTTGTAAAGACAATGGAGCCCAATGATACAGTATAAAGTGATATTTGAAGGTTTGCAAATGTCCATAATGAGCTCTTCATGGATTTGGACTTGAGAAGTACCCAGATGCTAATGAGAGATAGGAAAACATGAGAAGTAGGCGTTGTGCTATGATAATCCCCAAAGGTGCATTTTGTCTTGACGGAGAGCCTAAGCCTATTTAGGGTCCTTATGAGAAAGGAAGTGTTATGGTGACTCATAGTAGGACACATTCTCTCATAGTTATCGAACAAGTGTTGGGAAACTAGCACCATGAATTCACTAACTAAGGAACACAACTAACACATGTTGTGGAGGTGTAAAGAGAAAATAAACATTTGTTACGAGTTGGACATGCTTCTGCTATATTAACTCTCAACTGAAATACAATACCACGTCACGGGCAATCACAATACTAGGAACAAAGAGAGCTACTTACTATGGGATGTCCCAAACGGACACGGAAGTTATACTAAGATGGCGACACAAGATCTTCCTATGACGGGGATGTGAGGATCTCTATTTTCAGAGAGACTTTATGCACACGGTGACCATTTCGATTGACATGCACTCATATGATCGGTGTTAAGGTATGCTCTTATGTTACTAGACAGTGAGAAGGTTTCATGATGATATTCGCAAGAGAGTAGAGTGAGTATTCAAAGCGTAGAAGCCATATACACCAGTGAGAAGAGGAGTGACTCAAGAAGGATCACAACTCTGGGATGGTTTACATGGAACTTGAGACCACATAGGTAAAATTTACGATGGTGCATGCATAGGCACAAGTGATCACATGTTGCCATTTAAATAAAAAGATTCGGTAGGAAATTCATCAGGTATAGTCCCTTGTTGAGAATTTAGGAAAGCATGTGGGACGTACTAATCCTAGAGTTATTACTCAATTCAAGGACATAATTATAGAACTTAATTCCACAAGAGTGTGTGTTACCCACACTCCATTTCCCCAGTTTATTTAATTAATTTTCAAGTAACTTTATAGTTTATCATCAACTAAACACACTCAATCAAGGCATTTAGTACACATATGGGCATCTGGAAGTAATAAGTACACCGAGTTTCTTCGCCCAAATGGGTATGCTAGTCTTCTTTTAAAACTACGACTCAGAGTCACACCATTTCAATAATCAAACCATACATTAAATGTCTACGTTTCGATATAAGGCCCATTCGGAATAATCAAGTTTTATGAGTCTAAATGGATAACCCGGACGTAGAGACTAGGGATTTGGGGCCGGTCACACTTAAACCTATGGAAATAATATGGAATTCAATTACGAGAGATAAAGTTTAGCCCAAATACCTGGTTGAGCTTTACTTAAGTTACTACAATGCACCAACACCTCTAGCAATAATAATCTATAAGGAGAAATCGAAAAAATGATTAACAACTAGAAAGATTACCCATGGTGTAACTCTCTTAGGAATTGCATGAAACACCTAATGCGTGAAATAGACTACAAGGTCCGAAAATTGAAAGGCCTTCTTCCTTCAACCAATTTTAATAGGAACTATCCAAATTAGTTCATTAATATCACATACTACAACTTAGTCCCACATGCAAGGCCTATTTCTAATCCCCACAACATATTTGAACCCTTAACCTCTTGCATGCAAGTTCTGGAAATAGGACTTACCCGAACGGAGAAAAATCTAGTTGATCTTCCTTGATTCTTGAAGACTTGAGCAAGATTTGGTGATTGGAAGGCTAGGTTACCTCTTTCTCTCTCTAAAAGGCTCTCACCTCTCTCTAAATTTAGTATAAAATAGCCTCAAATGAAGCCCCAAAGCTTATTTATCAAAGTGGGTTCGGATATGAAAATTTCCAAAAATTATCCCCGAAGTCAATTATGTGGTGCAATTATGCTATAGCATAATCGATATGTGACCAGCAGATTTGCAGCATAATCATTATGCGATAGCATAATCAACAACATAATCAATTATGCGATAGAATAATCAATATGCGATAACATAATACTTTGCCCGACTCTACTTCACTATGCGACGCATATGCGGTCCGCGGAGTCATTTTGCGATCGCGAAATTGATCGCAAATCCAGCCTTGGGTAATTTTATCATAACTTTGTGTAGGAATGTCCAAATGATGAGCGGTTTTGAAGCGTTAAAAACTAGACTCGAAGACCTTTCATTTGATAGGTTGTTCATCACCTAAAACCATATATATATATATATATATATATATATATATATATATATATATATATATATATATATATATATATATATTTATTTAGCTATGCTCGTTCAAAGTGTGGACTTGTGCTAACTCATTTGGAATTTTAGCCTATTATGTAATTTTCCAATTTGATTTAGACTTAGACCTTTCGTTGGACCCCAAATTACTTATTATATGACTTATACATTCATTTACCATATCAAATGATATACATCATTATTATTGCACATGAAATATTATAATTAGCCTACCTGGCACCACGAAATCTTAAATTACTTAGTAAAATTTTCCGGGGCCTTACAGATGTGAGCCCGTGTCGAGACATATATGCTCGATAATCGAAGGCGATCTCGAGCAGGTGAAATAGGATTGCCACTAGGAAAACGAAGAGGTGGTGATTCCTACCCCTGAAGAGGACATCACCACTTACGTAGAAGGGTTCTTGGGTGTTTACACTTACCCTTTTACGCTGGGTCCCGTTGATCCTGTTATCCTCGACTTCTACCGCCAATACCGAATAAATCTAAGCCAAATACACCTTTCTTTTTGGCGCATTGTTATCTTGCTTCGATTCTTAGTGAGCAAGGTCGAAGGGATGCATTACCCTCGACCACCTCATTAGATTGTATAGCCCCCGTCTCTATCGAGGCGGGTAAATAAGGCTCCAGTGCCAAGCCACGAGGAGAAGGATCGGGGATGGATGGGTCGGTTTATTCGAGTGTGGACCTCCGATATTATCCCGGCCGAGAAGATGCCATTCCCCGAGGATTGGAACGTGAAACGTAAGTACAAACCCATCAACATCTTATGTTGATTGCTTTGTTTCTTTTATCTTCCCTCACTCACATCTTTTCTCACCCACGTCTTTTCTTATGATGTAGCAATTTCTTGGGTGCCCGGTGCAGTCCCGAAACTCGAAAGTTGGGTTCAGAATCTGGCTTCAACTTCTACATAGGCTGAACGCTCGTGGCGCGAGTTAGGAAGGGTCCGATGGGACAACAAGAACATGGCAAGCTTATCTTATATGCTTTTGATTCTCTTTTCTAAAATGTTTTTTTATTTGTACTTGATTTCCTTTCATGCAAGTCTCGGGGATGTTTCCGAAATGAGGCCGCCCCCGCTTGGGAAAGAGGAGGCCCCGAAACCGACTATGGATAACAAGAGGAGAAGGTTCTCGCCTTCCGATACCCCAAAGCCTAAGAAGAGCAAAGCTCGTAAGTCAAAGATTGACTTTGCCACTCTGCCTGCTGACATAGCCCAAAAACTATGAGATGAAGAAGAGGAGGGACAAGATGCTGGCTGTGAGCTAGTGGCTCGAAAGAGGTGAAGCATCGAAGCTTCAAAAGCAGTTGAGCCGGTGACGGTCGAGGAGGCTCATCTTCGGACCGAGGAGATCTCGGAAGATGATCCGAGCAAATCTCCCGAGTCATCGGGGGCTAAAGATGTCTCCCGCCGTGATGAAAAACCGGCGAGTGTGCCTGTCCACCGTGATGAACAATCGGCGGGTGTGCCTGAAGGGTCCGATTCCGAGGCCCTCCGAAAAGGAGAGAGTGACCCAAGTGTCTTGCAGGTTCAGCAGAAGATCGAAAAGATTGAGCAGCTTCACGAGCAGGCTGAGATGAAAGAGGTAGAGACTTTGGGGTGGAATTAGAACATTGACCGCCTCGCCTCAGAGAAAGATACGGCTCGAGCCCAACTGTCTTTGTCACGCCCCAAAACCAAGGGGCGCGACCGGCGCTCGACCGGGTAGCCCCTGTCAAGTGGACCTGGGTGCCTTTTCTAACCCACGTGCTGCCCCATGATTTCAATACCCTTTATTCAAGTGAAATAGCCATTTATGATTAAACATATTCTTATGAAATACACATAACATACATGGTTACTTTACGTGGTCTACAAGTTTTACTGCCCAAATACAAAATACATAAGTACATTACCCACATTTCCTGTCTACGGAGCCTCTAGGGATACAAAAGAGTTTTACAATACTGGCCAGCAACAAGGCTCCGGCTATACCTTACACAAATACCAAAATAAGACTCCGGGAAGAAAAACGGCATGAGCCACGCAGGGCCCAGAAAGGAAAGGGGCTCACTAATAAAGCTGACGGAAAGTGGAGGAGTGCTACTGTCGGTGAACTGGAGTACCTGTTATAGATCCACCTACAATCATAACACGAATGTAGCACTCCCGGCAAAAGGGACATTAGTACATTTGAATTGTACTGGTATGTATGAACAAACTTTACCCCAAGTAAACTCAAACAATACACAAGTAACGTACAGTAATAGAATCAACAATCAAATGCACATGAAAGGAACAACCAAAGTCAAACACGTTTCACAATCTCTCCTTTTTCCCTTCCAACATCATTTCATCACATCAATGATTTCACAACTTTCACATATGTTCATTTCAATAGTGATTTCGATCACTTTTCCACCCTTATTACCTCGGCCACCCTTATTACCTCGGCCACCCTTATCACCACAACCCACACCTTATAACTTCATGTTGCGGTGCGCAACCCGATCCCACCGGAGAATCACATTTCACAAAACAACATTAGTTCACTGTTCAATCACATGGCTTCAGGCCATCCAGAATATCATTTCACAACAACAATAACAATTTCACACTGAGTTTTCATTAACCTCAGTACCATTTCCATCATATATAACAACCCATATACAATTTAAGTCACAACAATAATTGCCCACGATAAGTCACATATAATATTACCACAGTTGTTTCAATTGCATCAATTACGATTTCTTTCCATCACTTGTTACACGGCTCTTACCGCATAAACACATTCACACACACACACACACACACACACACACTTGGCTTGTTGCCATTTACTCACGCCATTACATTGGGAAACTTAACCAACAACTTCCAAGGCATATTAATCAGAAGAATTCACAAATAGTCCACATAAGTATCACATACCAATTACTCGTACACAAACCAGGTGGCTTTACAAAGGTTAAAGTTAGCCATACATACCTGGAATCGAATTTCCCCTTTTTACTTCTACTTCGGCTCACCAATAGCCTAGTATCGACAATCTAGTTCTCAAGTTAACACATAAATCTTAGAATTGAAGTTCACATTGCTACCCGAACTCATTTAGGTTATCTACCCCACTTTTGCAAACCTCTACCTCTACCCAATTCCTCTTACTAGATTTTAGGTCTTAAAAGACATGCATGTATATTTCAACTTCCATTTTCAAGAATCAATGCATGAGAATCCCCCTTTTTATTTAAATTTAAAAACAAATGAAAAAGGATTGGGGATTTTTACCTGCAAGAACGAAGATGAAGACAATTACTTGAAATTTCCCCGGCCCGGGTGACTTTGAAGAATCAAATTGATGAAGGTGGGACTCTCTCTCATGAACTCTCTCTTACCTCTCTCTAGTTTTGTTCAGAAAACATGTTAAAATGAGGGGTTGGGGTGTTTTATTGAAGAAGGGGTCGGGTTTAAAATTTAGAAAAGTAGGAGCCCGAGTCAAGTTTGCGATCGCACTTTGCGATCGCAAAGTGGAAATGCGGTCCGCACAATGGACCGCAAAAGTGCTCCAAAACTCTGAACATTCTGTTTGGGTTCGCGGCAGAAATGCGGTCCGCATTCTTGTTCTGCGGTTGCATAATGCACCACATAACTGCCCTTTACAAAATCTCAAGACGATTATGCGATAACTTTGCGGTCCGCATATCGGTTATGCGATCGCATAATGGACCATATTTTTTATCTCAAATTTGACTAACACACTGACTCACTTTGCGGTAGAAATGCGGTCCGCATACTTGATTTGCGACCGCATTCTGGACCGCATAATAGCTGTTTTTGGAAAATTTTGATTCTTGATTTTTAAATGCTTAGATCAGTACAAAGGGTCCAAACCGCGGCGAGAGAATTTTACACATTCCTAACACATATTCATAACTTGGCACTACGAGTTCTATGTTTTAAGCAACTGTTTTCACGGGGCCTTACATCCTCCCCCACTTAAAATCATTCGTCCTCAAATGAGGATTTTGGAAATCAGTTGGTTTTGAAAACATGTTATGCAAATTCCCAATTTCCAAGAATCATTACACAATTCCTATTATCCCTACAGCTGGAAAACAATTCATTACCTCAACACTTGCACATATTCAGTCTCTTGTTACATTTTGCACATAAATTAGTCACTTCAATGAGTCTCATACAGTTCAACCACTTTAGTACTCTATATGCATTTCAATTTATCATTACCAATCTACACTACCATTAATTATCCACTTATCACAAAACTTTCATTTACCAAAAGGGCTGTCACATGAATCAAATAATCATAACACATACAATTCTTGCACAACTTGAGGAGTTACAATAGTAAAGCATTTAGAACGAA
>NW_017671876.1:208169-241631 GCF_001879085.1 Nicotiana attenuata
GACTGTTACGGTCGTATCCAAACATGAAGCAATGAATCGGGGTGACATAAGACAAAGAGAACCCCAGATCAATAAGAGCATAACAATCAATGGCCTGAACAGAGAAGATACCTGTAACCACATCTGGAGAAGCCTCTGCACTCTGGCGACCACTCAAAGCATAAAACCGGCTAGGTCCACCTCTACCACGAGTTCCACCCCTAACTGCACCACGCCCTGCTGGGGCTGGAGGATGCACAAATGATGTGGCGGCTGAAGAACCGGATGACTGAGCAAATCCCCTACCCATGCCCTGACTGGGCGCACGACAGTCCCACTGGATATGACCTCTCACCACGTATCTATAACACACCGGGATATCCAAATAACAATCTCGGAATGAAACCTCCCACACTTGGGGCATGGAGCCCTCCCCTGCTGCTGTGATCTCCCTCCTGGACGACCGAACTGATGGGGTCTCCTACTTTCTGAACCTGGTCTCAAGTGACTGCTCTACTGATAACTTTGCGCAGATGGCAGTGCGCTCACTGAAAACTCAGCACATGACTGGGATGGCCCTGATGGCCCTCTCCCCTAAACCGCTCTCCCTGAATGACCCACTGATCGAGCCCTGCTGCTACTCTCCCTTTGCGGTCGTATCTTCTACTTTCTAGCTTCGGCGGCCTAAGCGAATGCCATAATCTTTCCATAAGTCATATCCGAGTGTAAGGCCGTTATAGCAGCCTCATTCACCACCAAAGGACTAAGGCCCTGAACGAATCGCCGAACTCGAGCATCCAAGGTCGACACTAACTGAGGAGCATACTTGAACAATCTCACAAACTCCATGTGGTACTCCCAAACACTCATACTACCCTACTTGAGGACCTTAAACTCAGTGGCACGGGCTGCCACTGTCTCGGCAGGCAAGAAGTGGTCCATAAATGCATCTACAAACTCATCCCATCTAGCTGGAGGTCTTCCCTCCCCACGAGAATCCTCCCACATCTCGAACCACGAATACGCTGCTCTCCTCAACCTGTGTGAAGCCAAATCAACTCCCTATGTCTCTGTAGCCTTCATCACTCGAAGGGTCTTATACATTTCATCGAAGAAATCCTGCGGATCGGCCTCTGGGTCTGTGCCTGTGAACTCTGGAGGGGCTAACCGCAGGAACTGGTTGACTCTGGAGCTGGCGGAATCTCCCTGTCTGCTGGAGGACGCAGGGGCATCATGAGATCTCTAGGCCTGAGCGGCCACTAACTGGGTCAACATATGGATGGCTCCCCTAAGGTCCCCATCAGAAACCCCGGGACCGGAAGTTGGAACTGCATCGGGATCACGAATATCGGCGGGAGGGATGGTAGCACCCTCTGCCGCAGCAGGAACAGGAATACTTTGATCTGGAGTAGATGGGTTAGGTAGATTCAAGATCGGGGAGTCACTCGCACCCACGGCATCAGGTACATGATTCATAGCCACACTTGGAGTGGCATTGGCCCCAAGGCCGAGTCTAACTCTCTTCTTAGGTGCCATTGCTGAAAATTTCGGAACAGAGCACAAGTTAGACATAGATACTTTCACCTTTCACTTCACCGCACGATATAGATTAACAAAGAAGAGAGTAATTTCCTAAATGTCCATGTAGCCCCCTACATATAGATGTGGTCGACAGCTCACCGATAAGAAGGGCTCTACTAGACACGGCTCCGAGACATCCTAGGACTCTTTTAGAACCTTAGGCTCTGATAACAAGTTTGTCACGCCCCAAAACCGAGGAGCGCGACCAACGCTCGACCGGGTAGCCCCAGTCAAGCGGATCTGGGTGCCTTTTCTAACCCACGTGCTGCCCCATGATTTCAATACCCTTTATTCAAGTGAAATAGCAATTTATGATTAAACACATTCTTACGAAATACACATAACATACATGGTTACTTTACGTGGTCTACAAGTTTTACTGCCTAAATAAAAAATACATAAGTACATAACCCACATTTCCTGTCTACGGAGCCTCTAGGGATACAAAAGAGTTTTACAATACTTGCCGGTAACAAGGCTCCGGCTATTCCTTACACAAATACCAAAATAAGACTCCGGGAAGAAAAACAGCATGAGCCACGCAGGGCCCCGAAAGGAAAGGGGCTCACCAATACAGCTGACGAAAAGTGGAAGAGTGCTACTGTCGGTGAACTGGAGTACCTGTTATAGATCCACCTACAATCATAACACGAATGTTGCGCCCCCGGCAAAAGGGACGTTAGTACATTTGAATTGTACTGGTATGTATGAACAAACTTTACCCCAAGTATACTCAAACAATACACAAGTAACGTACAGTAATAGAATCAAAATCAAATGCACATGAAAGGAACAACCAAAGTCAAACAAGTTTCACAATCTCTCCTTTTTCCCTTCCAACATCATTTCATCACATCAGTGATTTCACAACTTTCACATATGTTCATTTCAATAGTGATTTCGATCACTTTTCCACCCTTATTACCTCGGTAACCCTAATTACCTCGGCCACCCTTATCACCACAACCCACACCTTATAACTTCATGTTGCGGCGCGCAACCCGATCCCACCAGACAATCACATTTCACACAACAACATTAGTTCACAGTTCAATCACATGGCTTCAGGCCATCCAGAATATCATTTCACAACAACAATAACAATTTCATATTGAGTTTTCATTAACCTCAATACCATTTCCATCATATATAACAACCCGCATACAATTTAAGTCACAACGATAATTGCCCACGACAAGTCACATATGATATTACCACAGTTCTTTCAATTGCATCAATTACGATTTCTTTCCATCACTTGTTACACAACTCTTACCACATAAACACATTCACACACACACACACACATGGCTTGTTGCCATTTACTCACGCCATTATATTGGGAAACTTAACCAACAACTTCCAAGGAATATTAATCACAAGAATTCACAAATAGTCCACATAAGTATCACATACCAATTACTCGTACACCAAACAAGGTGGCTTTAGAAAGGTTAAAGTTAGCCATACATACCTGGAATCGAATTTTCCCTTTTTACTTCTACTTCGGCTCACAAATAGCCTAGTATCCACAATCTAGTTCACAAGTTAACACATAAATCTTAGAATTAAAGTTCACAATTGCTACCCGAACTAATTTAGGTTATCAACCCCTCTTTTGCAAACCTATACCTCTACCCAATTCCTCTTACTCGATTTCATGTCTTAAAAGACATGCATGTGTATTTCAACTTCCATTTTCAAGAATCAACGCATGAGAATCCCCTTTTTTGTTTAAATTTAAAAACAAATGAAAAAGGGTTGGGGATTTTTACCTGCAAAAACAAAGATGAAGACAATTACTTTAAATTTCCCCGGCCCGGCTGACTTTGAAGAATCAAATTGATGAAGGTAGGACTCTCTCTCAAGAACACTCTCTTCCCTCTCTCTAGTTTTGTTCAGAAAATATGTTAAAATGAGGGGTTGGGGTGTTATATTGAAGAAGGGGTCGGGTTTAAAATTTAGAAAAATAGGAGCCCGAGTCAGGTTTGCGGTCGCACTTTGCGATTGCAAAGTGGAAATGCGGTCCGCAGAATGGACCGCAAAAGTGCTCCAAAACTCTGAACATTCTGTTTGGGCTTGCGGCAGAAATGCGGTCCGCATACTCGTTCTGCGGTCGCACAATGCACCACATAACTGCCCTTTGAAAAATCTCAAGACGATTATGCGACAACTATGCGGTCCGCATATCAGTTATGCGATCGCATAATGGACTGCATTTTTGATCTCAAATTTTACTAACAAACTGACTCACTTTGCAGTAGATATGCGGTCCGCATACTTGATTTGCGACCGCATTCTGGACCGCATAATAGCACTTTTTGGAAAACTTTGATTCTTGATTTTTAAATGCATAGATCAGTACAAAGGGTCCTAACACATATTCATAACTTGGCACTACGAGTTCTAAGTTTTAAGCACAAGTTTTCACGGGGCCTACAGTCTTTGGTTGAGCGTTAACTCCAAAGTGTGATGGAGGAGAGCTTGGACCGAGCCAAGAAAATTAAAGAGCTTGAGGCTCGATTGGCCGGAGAGCTTGCAAAGGCCACATCTGAGGCAAAAAAATGTAAAGGCCGAGGCGGAGGCGGTTATGGCCGTCTAACGACCTGATGCTGAAGCTGCTCACGCTCGAGTAAAGGAATTTTCTGACGCAGCTCGGGTCCGATCATTCCACATTGCTGAGCATGCCAAGTCTCAGTCTTGGAGAGAGACTCTCAAATAAATTTATGCTCGTGGTTTTGCCCTCACTACCGATATCGAGAACGCGAAAGTGCTCGAAGCCGAAGCCGAAGCTTTGCTCTCTGATGGTGATGACTCCGGGAGCACAAGTGGATCCGAGAGCGGAGAAGATCAAGATGAGGCTCCCGAGGAAGATTAGGCACTTATAAATTATTAGTTTTCCTCTCTTTTGGATTTTTTGTGTAAGACCGTGAGTGGTCTTTGTAAATACTTTTGTATATATGAAAGATCTTTTTTCTTTCTAATTTGTCTCTGATTTTTGTTTTGTGAAAACTTTGTTTTGCTTTCGCCTTATGATAATTCTGATATACTGTCACGACCCAAACTGGAGGGCCATGACTAGCACCCGGACATACTTGCCGAGCACTAACGTATATTTTATCTAACCTTCTTTATTATCTTTTAGGGCCGAAGAGATCAATATAAATAGTAGGCATGGATCATGTACAACCAACAATAAAAGATGAAGGCATGAACATACATAACATGGGATGACCAGACAATCAAGAAATTATATATAAGGTACGAGCTACCACGCTACCATGAAAGACTATACAACAAAAATCAGCCGACAAGGCATACCAAACTATACATGAGTCGACACCTATCTATGAGCCTCAAAAGGAACATAAGTGTTGCAACATTGCCGAAACAGGGCCCCAACATACCCATAATATCTGTAACAAAAATGCATACAGAGACCACGGCAAGTCCGGAGAAGGGATCTCGCCAATAACCGCTGAACTTGGCAGCCTACTGTGGTGGGGGAGCTGCGTCTACCCATCTATCAGGACCTGCAACACGACATGCAGCGTCCACTAATAAAAAAGATGTCAGTACGAATAAAGTACATAGTATGTAAAGCAGGAAAGCATAAGTACGAAAAGTAATGTAAACAGGGATAGAGAATATACAACCTGTAACATCTAGGTACCTCTGAGGGCTACTCACATGAAATGCATGATACATACATATATATACATAAACTTTTAAAACATATGCCTCTGTGGGTATCATCATCATCATATCGTACCCGGCCGTAATAGGCTCGGTAAAAATGTATCCGATCATCATAAAGCTCGGTAGAATCGTACCTGACCACGTGGAGCTCGGTAAAACCCAACTGATCAGTGGTTGCACAATAGGTGCCGTACCAGGCTGGATATAGCGCGGTCCGGTAGAGTAAAATAGATACATATATATAATGCATGCTGGACTCAATGGAATAATATTCTGAACATTTTGGAGTGATGTAAGGTCGGTATCCTCTGTACACGTTATTAGGGCTAACTCTTCATCATGAATCTTATAAGAATCAGGAAGTACCAACAACATTGATAAAATAAGAATAAGAGAAGCAACATCAACGTCAATCGCTCCATAAGAAGGGAAATAATGTAAGTATAGCTAGCTTCTAAGAGTAGAGTATCTTTGGAAGCTCGTTCATTATATCATGTACAATCGAAGTCGTGCAAAAGAAGGAAAGGGATAGCCTCATACACCTTTTATATACTGCCCAACCTCAAGCTATGCAAATGTCACGACTCCTTAGTCTACAATAGGAGAATTGACACTATCGTTAGCGTTTAAGCGTCATAACTGTTATGTACCGACCACAACCTATTTTACGATGAAATGGACACCACCTTGCCTATTTATATCAATTCCCACAAGTGAAAACAATCACCAAAAAGCCCAAACAACATCCATATTAATCATATTGAGCCTCTCAAAACATTCCACCAACCGACAACATTACTGCCAAGCCTTTCGATATATATTTCACAAGTTCTAGCTTCAATGACTTAATTGCAACATGGATAATATTAAATACATGTAGAATAAGAGGTTCCTTACCTTTATGCAGAAATAACAACTCCAATTTGACCTTATTTATCCACGAAATATCCCTCCAATACTGCCACACAACAAGGAAGCGAAACTAGAAATCAATTAGGGTTTTTCGGTACTAGAATAACTTTAGAAGGCTTGAAATCACCTTGGGTTGACATTAAAAACTTGAGGGAGTATTTACAGAACATAAACCCCTTAAAACAACCTCCAACACGAGTTGGAACAACACAAAACTCAGCAACAACAAGAAGAACAAGAAACATACTAGCACCACGGGATTCCCGACACTTAATTTGTGTTGTTTGTCCTTTGTTTGGGTCTTGAATCTTGAGAGAACCTTGAGAGGGTGTTTCTAGGGTTCTAAGGTCTGAATATACTTAAAATGAATGACTTAAAACGGGTTCTAGGCATATTATATATATCCATATAACCGACTATGTGGGGCCCATAGAGAGGTGCTTGGCGCAGTCTCAAGAAAACGAGAATAACTCTCTACTCCGATATCGTATCGACAAACGGTTAAATGTGTTGGAAACTACACTCATAGATCTTCAATTTTATGGGTAGATTACCCCATAATTCAAAGTGAAACAGGAGAAAATCTTAGTAACATTTTACCTAAAGTTTAAGTGAAATTATGAACGTAAGTTGCGACAACTTTTGTCGACTTTTGTTTCATAACTCGTTTGACCTCAAGACTAATGATACATATATTATATGATTAAAATAACTTAAAACACGACCTCTTGAGTGTATTAAGCACCTCTAGGTTTACCCGGAAATACGGCTAACAACATCCTTGATTCGTTTGACTTCTAATACTTGTTAACCACCCGTATACACCTTTGTATCATTTAAGACCAATAGGATTAACTTCTTATCATCTCACAGATAATCGCTTCTTGGATTTACATTGACTAAATTACGGCATAAACTAACGTACGTGAATATGGGTTGTAACACCCTCCCCCCATTAGGAACATTCGTCCTCTAATGTAAGGGTTTATGGGGAGTCCAAATCATCGTGGATTCCCACGGCAATTTCCAGTCAATTTTCCCCTATAAAATAGTCACTAGCCAAACTTGCAAGCACTTATGCCCAATATATGGCCTCACAAGGTTATATAAAGCGCAATGGATATGTACAGTATCTTCATATCACCATTTTGTATTAAGGAAGAGCATTCTCAAACTATTGCTTACCTCATAGAGCTGTTTCACCTTCTAATGCATCTTGTATTCCCTTGGCATCCTCATTATCTTCCTTCCGGAACAGGTAAGGGTGTTTAGACTTCATCTCCTCTTCTGCTTCCCATGTCATTTCTTCCATATTCTTGTTCCTCCACAATGCTTTGATGGAAGCTACATCTTTTGTTCTCGGCTTGCGGACTTGTCGATCTAATATAGCCACTGGCACTTCTTCATATGATAGATCCTCTGTAACTTGTACATCTTTGATAGGGACGACTCAAGAAGGGTCTCCAATACATTTCCTCAACTTAGATACATGGAATACCAGATGGACAAATTCTAATTCGGATGGGAAATCTAACTCATAAGAAACCTGTCCAATTCGACGAAGAATTTTATATGGACCGATATACCGCGGACCCAGCTTACCCTTCTTCCCAAAACGCATAACGCCCTTTATCGGTGAGATCCTCGGGAAAACCCAATCACTAACCTCAAACTCCAGATCATGATGTCGTACATCGGAATAAGACTTTTGCCTGTTTTGCGCCATCCTCAATCGTTCTTGTATAACTTTCACCTTCTCAATGGCTTGGTGAATTAAATCTGGCCAAAATAATTCTGTTTCCCCGATTTCAAACCATCCAGCTGGTGATCTACATCTTTTCCTATACAGTGCTTCGTACGGAGCCATTTTAATACTGGAATGATAGCTATTATTATAAACAAATTCTATGAGTGGTAGATGGTCATCCCAATTCCCCTTAAAATCTAGAACACATGCTCGTAGCATATCTTCAAGTGTCTGAATGGTACGTTCCGCCTGTCTGTCCGTCTGCGGATGGAATGCAGTGCTGAGATTCACTTGTGTGCCTAAACCCTTCTGAAAAGACCTCCAAAAGTTAGCCATAACTTGAGCTCCTCGGTCTGATATAATAGACACCGGCACACCATGAAGCCTAACAATCTCCTTGATATACAACTTCGCATAATCTTCAGCCGTGTAAGTTGTCTTAACTGGCAGAAAATGGGCACATTTTGTAAGTTGATCAACTATCACCCAGATAGAGTCAAACTTATAATAAGAGCGAGGTAATCCAATAATGAAGTCTATATTAATCACCTCATATTTCCAGGTCGGAATATCTATATTCTGAATCAATCCACCGGGTTTTGGATGCTCGATCTTTACTTATTTACAATTAGGACACTGGGCTACAAATTTTGCAATAGACTTCTTCATGTTATCCCACCAATACTGCTCCTTAACATCATGATACATCTTTGTCGAGCTAGGACGAATCGAATATCGCGATTGATGAATCTCATTCATAATCTTCTCTCGCAACCCTGCCACATTAGGCACACATAATCAGCCCAGGTATCTCAGTGCCCCATCTCCTCCGATCTCAAAAGTCGTAATTTTACACTGCTGAATGCTCTCTCTCAATCGTACTAAGATAGGATCTTCATATTGGCGTGCTTTTACCTCGGCTACCAAAGATGATTCTGATGTATTCTGTACAGTAACACCTCCGTCATCAGAGTCTAACAATCTGATTCTCATATTGGCTAGCTAATGAAGCTCTTTAGTCAACCCCTGCCTACCTGCCTCAATGTGTACTGAGCTTCCCATTGACTTACGACTGAAAGCGTCTGCCGCAACATTGGCTTTACTAGGATGGTACAATATCTCGACATTGTAATGTTTCAGTAATTCAAGCCACCTACGGTACCTCAAATTCCACTCCTTCTGCTTGAACATGTATTGTAAACTCTTGTGATCTATGTAGATGTCAACATGGACGTTGAATAAGTAATGCCACTATATCTTCAAAGCATATATTACTGCAGCCAATTCCAAATCATGGGTCGAGTAATTCTTTTCATGCTTCTTCAATTGTCTTGATGCATAAGCAATCACTTTCCCACGTTGCATCAATACGCACCCCAAACCTATACCTGAGGCATCACAGTATACCACATAACCTTCTGTTCCTTCAGGGAGAGTGAGCACTGGCGCGGATGTCAATCGATTCTTTAGCTCCTGAAAACTACGATCACCAGTGTCAGACCGCTGGAACTTGGTAGCTTTCTGTTTTAACATAGCCAATGGTGCTGATATAGAGGAAAAACCTTCTACAAACCGCCTATAATATCCTGCTAGCCTTAGGAAGCTGCGGACTTCTGATGGTGTTGTAGGTCTCGCCCAATTCATTACTACATCGATCTTCTGAGTGTCAACACAAATACCCTCGTTAGATATCACATGGCCAAGGAATGCTACCGAGTTCGGCCAGAATTCACATTTGGAGAGCTTAGCATATAAGTTACGATCCTGAAACGTCTCTAATACTATCCCCTAATGGCCCGCATGTTCCGCCTCTAAACGAGAATACACCAGAATGTCATCAATGAATACAATCACGAACACATCAAGATAGGGATTGAATACAGTATTCATGAGAACCATAAAAGCAGTTGGGGCATTTTTTAGCCCGAATGACATCACCAGGAACTCAAAGTGTCCATATCTTGTCCGGAAGGCCGTCTTTGGAATATCCTTCTCCTTAACCCTCACCTGATGATAACCTGAACGTAATTCAATCTTAGAGAAATACTTGGCACCCTGGTGTTGGTCAAAAAGGTCGTCAATCCTTGGAAGTGGATACTTGTTTTTTATAGTAAACTTATTCAAATGTCGGTAATCAATACACATCCTTAACGACCCGTCTTTCTTCCGCACGAACAAGACTGGTGCACCCCAGGGTGAAGTGTTAGGCCTAATGAAGCCCTTATCCAGCAAGTCCTTCAACTGCGCCTTCAACTCTCGCAACTCTGCCGGGGCCATTCTATATGGAGGGATAGAGATCGGTTGAGCGTCAGGAAACACATCAATGCTAAACTCAATGTCCCTTTCAGGAGGAAGGACTAGGAGTTCATCTGGGAAAACATCTGGAAATTCATTGACCACGAGGATTGAATGTATAGTAGGCGGCTTCGCCTCCGCATCCCTAACACGAACGAGATGATAAATGTAACCTTTTGAGATAATTTTCCTTGCTTTAAGATAGGAAATAAACCTACCTTTCGGTGTAGCAATGTTCCCCTTCCATTCAATGACGGGTTCACCAGGAAACTGAAACCTAACCATCTTTGTACGACAGTCAACAGTTGCAAAGCATGAGGCCAGCCAGTCCATTCCCATTATCACATTGAAATCAACCATTTCGAACTCAAATAAATTTGCCGAGGTTTGACGACTACAAATCATCATAGTGCAACCTCTATATACCCTTCTAGAAATCACAGAGTCTCCTATCGGAGTAGATACAACAAGGGGTTTACTTATCAATTCAGGTTCAACGCCAAACTTATTAGCCACAAAGGGTGTAACATATGATAATGTAGATCCCGGATCTATCAGCGCATATACATTGTACAAAAACACAGACAATATACCTGTAACAACATCTGGAGGCGACTCGAGATCCTGTTGACCTACTAGAGCATAGGTTCGATTTTGAGTACCACTCGAACTCGGCACTGCACCTCTACCTCTACCACGACCAGTCGACTGCTAAAAACCCCATGCTGGAGGTTGAACTGATGAGGAAGAACCAGACACAGATCCAGTCGAGTGAGCCATACCACCACCTCCTCTGTTAGGACGATCCAACATCATATGGCCAGGTTATTCGCAATAATAGCACGCATCAGAACCTCGACGTCACAGTCCAATGTGGGCCTTGCCGCACTAATCACAACGTGGTTTTAGGGGTCTCGTCTGACTAGTATCCTTGTGATGTTGCAAGCCTGACGCGCGCGAACTCTGACCTGGACCAGAATAGGTAAATCAATCATATCGAGGCCTCTGAAACTGTGGAGGAGCACTAGCTACAGGTGGCACCGAACTCCTCAAAGACTGGGGCCTGAAACACCCTCTAAAGTCATCAGAATACCCTGCAAATCTCGCCCTCTTATGCTAGCCCCTATCCTGCTCCCTATCTGCGCTTTGCTAGCGCTTACGATCCTTTAGGGGCTGGGCATAAGCCTGAATATGAGAAATATCCATGCCCTCCACCAAGGAGGCTGTCGTGCACTCATTTATCAGATGTGGTCCTAACCCGTTCACGAACAGCTGCACCCTATCGCTCATCTCTACCACCATATAGGGAGCATACCTTGCTAAAGAATCAAACTGCATACTATACTCTCGCACACTCATATTACTTTGTCTAAAGTTCAAGAGCTTAGCAGCTCTAGCTCATGCTGGAGGAGCGTTCAGACCCCTTGATCTCTCCCAACTATCATACCAGAAAACCGCTAAATCCTGTAACCGATAAGAAGCCAACTCTACTGCCTCTGTATCACTAGCATTCATAACCCACAGTGTACGATGAACCTGATTAATAAAAGTTTGCGGGTCCTCCTTGACATCTGATCCGGTAAACACTGGAGGATCTAGATTACTAAAATCACAAACTCTCATACTAATCAGTTTATCAACAACAGCGGTATTCTGCCTCTGAGCCCGAGCAGCTACCAAACTAGTTAACAACTGCATATCCTGGTCTGTAGTGCCAGACGGAGGAACTGGTAGTGCTGGGTGCCTCCTAATATCCTCTCGAAGAGACGGAGTAGATGAGGTATGAGACGGCATCTCACTCTGAGCCTCTCTTTGGCCTGCTCTGGCTTGGGGCACCTGACTGGTACCCTCTCCCGCAGTTGTAGCAAGCCGTCTACTAATCGCTTGCTTCCTAGTCGAAGGCATTGCTGAAAGAAAACAAAGTGAATATTAGAGGCGAACACTTACGAATCAACTCTACGCACGATCTAGATTCAGGAAGAAGGTAACAACCCTAGATGTCATGTAGCATCCTGATTATAAATGTGGCGCGCCACACATCCATAATGAAGACACTACTAGACACGACTAATAGACAACCCATAGGACAGACTTGCTCTGATACCAAGTTTTTCACGACCCAAACTGGAGGGCCATGACTAGCACCCAACCATACTTGCCGAGCACCAACGTATATTTTATCTAACCTTCTTTATTATCTTTTAGGGCCGACGAGATCAATATAAATGGTAGGCATGGATCATGTACAACCAACAATGAAAGATGATGGCATGAACATACATAGCATGGGATGACCAGAAAATCAAGAAACTATATATAAGGTATGAGCTACCACGCTACCATGAAAGATTATACAACAAAAATCAGCCGACAAGGCATACCAAACTATACATGAGTCGACACCTGTCTTTGAGCCTCTAAAGGAACATAAGTGCTGCAACATTACCGGAACAGGGCCCGGACATACCCACAATGTCTATAACAAAAATTCATACCGAGACCACGGCAAGTCCGGAGAAGGGATCTCGCCAATAACCGCTGAACTAGGCAGCCTACTGCGGTGGAGGAGCTGCATCTACCCATCTATCAGAACCTGCAGAACGACATGCAGTGTCCACAAATAAAAAGGACGTCAGTACGAATAAAGTACCGAGTATGTAAGGCAGGAAAGCATAAGTACGAAAAGTAATGTTAATAGGGATAGAGAATATACAACCTGTAACATCTAGGTACCTGTTAGGGCTACTTACATGAAATGCATGATACATACATAAACTTTTAAAACATACACCTGTGTTGGCATCATCATCATCATATCGTACCCTGCCGTAATAGGCTCGGTAAAAACGTACCCGGCCATCATAAGGCTCGATAGAATTGTACCCGGCCACGTGGAGCTCGGTAAAACCCAACTGATAAATGGTGAAACAATAGGTGCCTTACCCGGCCGGCTATAGCGCGGCTCGGTAGAGTAAAATAGATAAATATATATAATGCATGCTGGACTCAATGGAATAATATTCTGAACCTTTCGGAGTGACGTAAGGTCGGTATCCTTTGTACACGTTATTAGGGATAACTCTTCATCATGAATCATATAAGAATAAGGAAGTACCAACAAAATTGATAACATAAGAATAAGAGAAACAACATCAACAACAATCGCTCCATAAGAAGGGAAACAATGTAAGTACTGCTATCTTCTAAGAGTAGAGTATCTTTGGAATCTCGTTCATTACATTATGTACAATCGGAGTCGTGCAATAGAAGGTAAGAGATAGCCTAACATACCTTGTATATACTGCCCAACCTCAAGCTATGCAAATGTCACGATTCCTTAGTCTACAATAGGAGAATTGACACTATCGTTAAAGTTTAAGTGTCATAACAATTATGTACCAACCACAACCTATTTTATAATGAAACGGACAACACCTCCCCTATTTATATGAATTCCCACAAGTGAAAACAATCACCAAAAAGCCCAAACAACAACAATATTAATCATATTGAGCCTTCCAAAATAGTCCACCACCCGACAACATTGCTACCAAGCCTTTCGATATATATTTCACAAGTTCTAGCTTCAATGGCTTAGCCGCAACTTGGATAATCTTAAATACATGTAGAATAAGAGGTTCCTTACCATTAGACAGAAATAACTGTGTAGGGTAAAATCGGGGAGTGGGGGGTCCAATTTCCCCGTTATCATGATGCCCCATAAGGACACTTCCCGAGGCTCGAGAGCGGGGTCGAGGTTCACCTTTGAGGGAGTGTCGATGTTCGATATCGGAGCCTTGCAGATCAACGGATATATTGAGAGAAATGGGAAGTTCCCAAGATACACAACTAGGGTTGACAGAGCCTACTGGACTACCCTAACCCTGAATCGGGGTGTCATATCTTGTTGTCCCACTCCGTTTCTTTGTCTTTAATACATTTTTGTACTATATTGAGACTCCCCTCCTATATAAAAGGGATCCCTATCATTATGTAAGCCTCTGTTGCTCCAGTTACTCCACACGAATATATGAAGAACATTCTCCCTGCTTTCTAACATACTTTCTTGTTATTATTGCTTTCATTTATTATCTTCATACTTGTTCATCATTTATTGCTTATCATTGGCCATAAAAAGCCTTTATTAATTTCCACATAACAATTAGACCTACCCCGATCGCCCCCGATAGCTCGTTACCGAGCTACTAGATCGACCTCGATGCCCCATATCGACAAGCTCGAGGCTTCGATTGTCAGCCTCTCGGTTTGATTATCATCTCATATTTAGCTTGTACTTCGTCTCTAGACTTCATATACGTAGCATCATCTGCTTAACAACTAGCATAAAAATAGATCACATATTTGTAGAGTCCCATCAACAAATTTAATTGTTATTACCATTTTTACGGTAAACAATAACAACTCCAATTTGACCTTAACTGTCCATGAAATAGCCCTCCAATGCTGCCACAACAACAAGGAAGCGAAACTAGCAAACAATTAGGGTTTTTAGGTACTAGAATAACTTTAGAAGGCTTAAAATCGCCCAGGGTTGATGTTAAAAACTTGAGGGAGTATTTACAGAACATAAACCCTTAAAAAAACCTCCAACACGATTTGTAACAACACAAAACTGAGCAACGACAAGAAGAACAAGAAACTTACTAGCACCACGGGATTCCCGACACTTGATTTGTGTTGTTTGCCCTTCGTTTGGGTCTTGAATCTTGAGAGAACCTTGAGAGGGTGTTTCTTGGGTTCTAAGGTCAGAATATACTTGAAATGAATGACTTAAAACGGGTTCTAGGCATATTATATATACCCATATCTCCTTAACCGACTATGTGGGCCCATAGAGAGGTGCTTGGTGCAGTCTCGTGAAGACGCGAATATCTCTCTACTCCAATATTGTATCGTCAAATGGTTAAATGCATTGGAAACTGGACTCATAGATCTTCAATTTGGTGGGTAGATCACTCCATAAGTCAAAGTAAATTAGGAGAAAAGCTTAGTAACATTTGAACCCATTAGGATTCAGTGTTGTCAAAAAACTTTGTTATGCCTTCGCGTAAGTTTGTTCAATTTGGTACCTCTTAATGTTTTTGAGGGTCGTTGTTATCGATACCCTATGTAAATTTGCCGATGGTAGCCCTTTTTAAACCGGTTTTATGAATATATTTGAAGGCTTGTTTGATTACAAAATTCGGACTTCTCCGAACCGTGTTAGTTTGGCCGTAGCCTTTAACTCTATATTTGCCCATTGGGCTTGTCTCTCAATTGTACTTCAAACTTGTTCGAAGTATCAGTCCCGGAGTGGGGTGGTCGTGGCCTATAAAATTGAAGATCTCCTTTTCAAGGTCTTAAGATTTCGAAGCCTAACAATTCGAGCATGTTTATTCTCGGACGACAGTCCCCGAGTAGTGGGTGAATTGCTCGAGCTTTAGTTGCGATTGGCTCTTGAGCCGGTTTCCGAAAAATATCGTAGGTACAAAATTGTAAAATAGAAAGTTTACTAAGGCATGGAACATCTAATAAGGAAAAGGCACTTCTTTCAATAGATCATTCATGCGTACATGTATTGCCATTCGGGCTCGGGCAATCCACATGGGCACGATTCACTTGACCGTCTGGCCATTTACAAAATTTTCCTATTGAGACCCTATTGAAATGAAGCATCATCCTTGAAAACATAACATCCGAGAGTGATGCCCCCCACTATTCTAGGTTGATTGTAAAGAAGCCTCGAAGTCGCCGGGTAGCACAGATAATTCTTGCCTCATTAAAAAAACCTCGCCGAAAACCCATTGCGACAAAAACTGATCTAAGGGAAAAAGAGTGCAACGCATGCTTTAATATCTGAGGTCTTTGTGTTGAGGATTTCCCAATGTCTTTGATCGAACACATGCAATAAGTTAGTATTTATAATAAACGAAAAATAGGAGAGAGGCATACCTTAGCAATAGTATCGTTTGAGGAGCGATATGTTCTAATTATTTGGCAGTTGTTCGCCGTTCATCGTGCCAAGTTTGTAAGATCCTTTTCTGATGACATCGAGGACATGATATGGCCCTTTCCAATTTGGGCCGAGTTTCCCCTCATTTGGATCTCGAGTGTTGAGGGTGCCTTTTTCCTCAGGAGTAAGTCCCCTATTTTGAAGTGTCGAAGATTGGCTCTTCGATTGTAGTATCTTTTGATTCGCTATTTTTGGGCGGCCATTCGGACGAAGGCGGCTTCCCATTTTTCGTCTAACAATTCAAGGCTCCTGTTCATAGCCTCGCGACCGGTATCAGAGCCTCGACGCCATATCCTAACGAGAACGGCGTTGCCCCCGTACTAGATTTTGTCGTTGTCCAGTATGCCCGAAGAACTTCGGGAAAAGTTCTCTCCATTTTGCCTTAGCGTCGTTCGACCTTTTCTTTAGGTTTTGAATGATGGTTTTGTTTGATTCAGCCTGTCCGTTCCCACTAGGATGATACAACATTGATAATGTCCTTTTTATTTTGTGATCTTCGAGGAACTTCATTATTTTACCGCCGATAAATTGTTTTCCGTTGTCTCACACTGTCTCGGCTGGTATCCCGAATCAGCATACAATGTGATCCCAGATGAAGTCTATAACTTCTTTCTCTCTGACTTTCTCGAAGGCCTGTGCTTCAACCCATTTAGAGAACCAGTCAGTCATAAATAAAATGAACTTAGCTTTACCTGGGGTCGATGGCAGAGGGCCGACAATGTCCATTCCCCATTTCATAAATGGCCATGGGGATAAAACTGAATGAAGCAGCTCCCAGGCTGATGAATCATCGGCGCATGTCTTTGGTATTTGTCGCATTTTCGAACGAACTCCTTACTATCCTTTTACATATTGTCCCAATAATACCCTGCTTTGATGACTTTGTGAAACGTGATTCGGCACCGAATGGCTCCTGCAAGTGCCCTCATGAACTTCTCGCAGGACGTAGTCAGTGTCTCCCGGACCCAAGCATATTGCCAACGGCCCATCGAACGTCCTTCTGTACAATGTCCCAATTTGGCCAATGTGAATCGTGCAACTTTCTTTCATAGAGTCCTCGATTCCTTTGGATCCGACGGAAGTTTCCCATTCTTCAGATAATCCAAATATTTATACCTCTAATCCCAAGTCAGGCTTGTGGAGTTTATCTCGGCATGGCCTTCTTCGACTACCGACTTTGAAAGTTCTATGACAGTCCCCGAGCTAATTTCATCATCTTCGACTGATGATCCCAAGTTTGCAAGGGCATCAGCCTCACCGTTCTGCTCTTGAGGTACATGTTGTAGGGTTCATTCTTTTAACCACTGTAAGGTTACCTGTAATTTGTCCAAGTACCTCTGCATTCGATCTTCTCGAACCTCGAAGGTTTTGTTGACTTGGTTAACCACGAGTTGGGAATCACACTTAGCCTCGATGACCTCTGCTCCGAGGCTTTTAGCCAGCTCAAGACCTGCAATCATGGCCTCACATTCAGCCTCATTGTTAGTCAACTTAGGGGTTTTGATTGATTGTCTAATTGTACTTCCCGTAGGCGGCTTCGAAACGATGCCTAGACCGGACCCCTTCATATTTGATGCACCATCTGTGAAAAGGGTCCACACTATCGAAGATGTACCCGCTTTTATCAAAAGTTCCTTTTCGACCTCGGGTAAGAGGGCTGGCGTGAAGTCGGCCACTATGTCTGCTACGATTTGGGACTTGATCGCCTTTTGGGGTTGGTATTCGATATCGTACCCACTAATTTTGACGGCCCATTTCTCCAATCGGCCCGAGAGTTCGGGCTTTTGCAAAATATTATGAAGGGGGTAAGTGGTTACGACACAAATTGGGTGACATTGAAAATATGGTTTTATTTTCCTAGAGGCGCTTATTAGGGAAAGCGCTAATTTTTCTAAGTGTGGGTACCGGGTCTCGGCTTCACCTAAAATTCGGCTAACTTAGTAAACAGGTAATTACGTACCTTGCTCTTCTCGAACTAGGACAACACTTACCGCAACTTTCGAGACTGCCAAATATATGTATAACGGCTCGTCCCCTTTTGGTGTATGAAGCAAAGGTAGGCTCGAAAGATATCATTTTTGTTCTTACAATGCCTGTTGGCACTTCGGGGTCCAAGCGAAATTGTTCTTCTTTTTGAGAAGTGAGAAGAACCTGTGACTTCGATCCGAAGACCTCGAGATGAACCATCCTAGAGCGGCTATCTGCCCTGTTAATCTTTGTACGGCCTTAACACTGTCCATGACTGTGATGTCCTCGATTGCCTTGATTTTATCAGGATTGATCTCGATCCCCCGATTTGACACCATGAAGCCGAGGAACTTTCCTTAACCGACCCCGAATGCACATTTCTCGGGGTTGAGCTTCATGTTATACTATCTCAATATGTCGAAGGTTTCCTGTAAATGTGTCAAATGTTCCTCTACTCGCAGGGACTTAACTAGCATGTCATCAATAAAAACCTCCATTGATTTTCCTATTTGTTCTTCAAACATTTAGTTTACTAGGCGTTGATAAGTAGCACCAGCATTTTTTAGCCCAAACACCAATACATTATAGCAATAAGTACCGTACTTGGTGATAAATGAGGTCTTTTCCTGATCCTCCGAGCTCATTTGCATTTCGTTTTACCCGGAGTAGGCATCGAGAAAGCTGCGGATCTCATGACCGTCCGTGGCATCAATCATGCAATCGATATTGGGCAGTAGAAAAGAGTCATTAGGGCATGATTTGTTTAAGTGTTTGTAATCTACACATATTCTAAGTTTATTCCGCTTCTTGGGGACTACAGCTACTTTTGCTAACCACTCGGGATATTTTACTTCACGGATGGATCCTATTTTGAGAAGTTTGGTTATCGATTCCTTGATGACTGCATGCTTTACCTCGGACTGTGGCCTTCTCTTTTGCTTCACCGGTCTGAACTTCGAGTCCAAACTCAATCGATGAGTGGTGATCTCCGGTGGGATCCCTGTCATGTCAAGGTGGGACCAAGCAAAACAATCCATATTTTTAATAATGAATTTAAAGACTTTTTCCTTGAGCTCGGGAGCAGTATGACTTGCTCCAGCTCTTCGATCGTCGACATTGTGGTGTCGGAATCATCGGGGATTATGAAGGTTCGAGGTATCATACTGTTTACCTTCAAAATGGTAATTACAATTAGATTTGATTTTGTGGTTCTAAAAATACGTGATCTATTTTTATGCTAGTTATTTAGGCAATAGGTGTTAGGTAGGAGATTAGAAAATGAGATAAGAGCTTGAGAACAAGGTGGTAACCAAACCAATTGGCTAATAATCGGGGCCTCGAGGTCGAATCTGATGTTCTGCCGGGGGCAATCGATGAGTGAATAACAATTATGATAAAATCAATGGCGGCTCTTTATGGCCAATAATAAGCAATAAATGAAGAACAATAAATGTAAGTAATAGATGGAGCAATAAGAGCAAGACAATATGTTAAGTTAGAGAACAGAGAGAATGTTCTTGTATTGTATATTGAGTATCAGATCTCCTACAAAATGACAAGGACCCCCCTTATATATCCCGGGGAATCCTAATATAGCACAAATGCATTTATTACAAAGATATGAGATTGATACAGCTGATTAATGCTAGGATACGGGTCTGAACCAGCCTACTAGGCGTTGTCAGCCCTAGTCATGCATCTTGGGAACTTCCCATTTTTTCTTCATAGCTGTCGACATGTATTGTCCCGAGCCCCTCGGGTGTAAATCTCGATCGTAGCCTCAAGACTTTGATTGACGTTCTTCTGAAGTGTTGTAATGGCCGAAAATTGGACCCTCCGATTTTACCGCATACAGATAGTCCTCGCGTTTCCTATAGTGAGATGATAGGAAACGGTTTTCAAACTTTTTATTTTCCATGACGTCAGCCAGTCAGGGCATTAAATGCCATGTTTCAGCAGCCACGCAAGGTCAGTGTCAGCACGACTATCGAAAAGCCTACGAACCGCTATTGGCTATTCTGCTGCCCATACGACTTATATAAATACCCCAATTGCTTGGTTATTCGCACTTTAGTGATTCCTTCAGGCTTTCAGAGCCAAATCCATCTTGCTCTACGCCCCCTTTTTTCTTTTTTCTTTGTTTCTTGCTTACCTTCTCGAGAAAAAAGAAAATTTTTGTTGCCATGGCCAGGACCTCCAAGACAGTGCGTCGGAAAGACGAAGCTTCCTCTTCATCTCGAGCATCCAAGAGTAAATCCAAAGGTAAGCCCGAAGTGGCTCTACCGTCGAACAGTGTACACCCACCGAGCTTGATAGTGCGAAGGATTTTTCCATCAAGAGGCCTTCTTCTACGCCGGGTAGATGCGAATATGAGTCCCGGTTCATTAGCATTGTGAAAGATTTAGGCAATGTGCGGGCTGACTGCTAGTGGGAGAAGAAAGTGCTGGCCGAGATCCCTAGCCTTAACAAGAGCATAACAGACCATAAGGCCAATTTTCTTTATGTATACACGTACCCATTCACCTTGGGCCCTGTCAACTCCTCAAATCCTTCTTCTCCGACTATAGACCCGGTCATTCTCGACTTCTGCTGTAAATACCGGGTGATGCTCGGCCAAATTTACCCCTCTTTCTGGAGGATAGTCGACATACTTTGCTACTTTTCGAGCAAAGTCAAGGATGCGACTTTTACTCTTGATCATCAAATCAGGCTGTACAGACCCCGTCTTTTCCGAGGCCTGATCAAGCTTCACCCTCGATCTTTCAAACCCTTTTTCTCGAGTATCGACTGTGAGCATGTGATTTTTGCCCTATATGAATTATTTCCAAAATTCAAAAATGATTTCTTTATTATTTCACAATTTTCGTGAATTTTTGTGTTATTTTCTGATAATTGTTGCATTTTATTGGTGTTTGTTTTAATTCGTATAAAATATAAAAAAATACATTTGGCATTTGCATTTAGGATTTAGTTTCATATTTTAGGAATAGTTAGGGGTTAAGTGGTTTTTAGAAAAAATTATAAAGAAAATAACAAAAATAGTCCAGTTTTGTATTTTTAATTGTTGAATTTGCCATGAAATATTTTTTAAACATTTTTAGGAATTAGTTTAACTTTTAAATATTTTAGGTCTTTATTTTGGCATTTTTATTAAGTCAGAAAATATAAAAAAAAATACAAACAAATGAAAACAAAAACAAAAACAAAATAAGAATAAATAAAAGATTTAAAAGAAAACAAAAAGAAGAGCAAATCAGGCCAACCATTTTTAGGCCAATCTTCAAGTCAATTCCCCAGCCCAAAACCCTTAACCATTTCCACCCGCCCAAGCCCAAATCCTGTCTAAACCCGGCCTGCCTTTTGCTGTACCGATACGACGTCTTTAGTTAATATTAGATCTGGACCGTCGAGGTTACCGGATCTGACGGTCCAGAAGCCCGAACCCCTTAATATTTAACTGTCCTAAAGACCCCCCCCCCCCACCCCGTCTCGTCTCCCTCTTTCACTATCTTCAGAGAACTGATCTCTAAACTCTAGCACCGCCCCAAAATTCCTTACCTTTTCCGGTGGCGGCGCCGGTCTCTATTTCCGTCCAAAATCACACCACCATACCTCCTCACTCTCCTCTCCCCAAATCCACCCTTAATATACTTCGAATCAGTACCAGGCGTCTCAAATACCGGATCGAAAATCCGGACAAACCTTCACCCGCTCCTAATAACCTCAAATTTACACACTAGGTTCTTCCGTTCATCCTCTTTCCATACCAAGCGTTAATTTCCTTCAAACCACAACTGAACGGCTTGAATGTCGATTTAAGAATCTGTTGTAAAGCCCTAATTCTTCAAAAGGGCCCCAAATTCATACCTCGAGCCTTCTCAGACCTCGTCATGATGAATTTCAAGTTGGAATCCCTCAAGTTCATGCAGAATCCCACGAGCCCTAACCTAGGGTTTGAAGAACCCTAATTCGTTAGTCGTTCAAGCTGGTCTAATCAGTGAGTGTCTCTTCTTATTTTATTTTTGTTTTTCTTTAGTTTTGGTTTTTATTAGTTGATTCGTGTTTTTACTGATAAACAAAAATTGTTTTAATTTCCGCATAATTCTAATTGATAGTCTAATTTAGCATTAATCCGTTTCTGTGTTGTTACTGTTAGGTAGTAAATGTTTAGGTTAGTTCCTAGGTTAATTTCCATTTTTTGTTTAATTCTGAGTTGATTTTCGTTCTATTGGTTTAGATGTTCATTTGTTAGGTAGTTCAATCAATTAGTTGTTAGTTTAATTGGGTTTGATTCAGTTTTGCTGTAGCTGTTTTTCTTTCTGATAACATGTTTGGTCATTTGGTGGAAATTTGATTTAGGATTCTTTAGGTTTTTAATAATTGATTTCACATGTTAAGTCAGTAGTTTAGTAGTAACTCAGTAATTAGCATTCGTTTTGTGAATTCAATATTTGATCGACTAGTAGTTTATTAGCTGTTGGAATTTAGTTAAGTAGGCTTTTGTTCTGTGAGTTCAAATATTGATCAAGTAGTTATTAGGATTATGTTAGCTAATTTGATTACAACTGGGTAAACTAGATCTTCAACTAGTCATGGATTGGGTTTAGTTAATTTAGTGTTAGTAATTTCAGGGGGTCTTCAGGGGTACTTTGAGCACTTGAAATGGTTAGTTTGTTAAAGCTTGGTAATTTCAGAATTCAAGTAAGGGTAATACAGGTATTCCACAGGTAGAAAAACACCCTAGGTCTTCTAGAAGGTGGTCTTAGTGTAAGGTTCAGTAAAACTTGGGGCAAGTAACATGGGTATAAGTCAAAATAAGAAGGACTAATCTGAAAATAAAGAGGGACTGAGAGTGTAAACAGAAAATTGGAGGGCTGCCCTCATTTGGCCTATAAAAGGCACCTTTAGTGCCTTAAGTCACAAGTTTTTTCAGCTCCAAAAATTCCTCCCAAAAGTGCTCCCTAAGTTTCAAATCTGATTTTTGAAATTCAACATTCAAAAACCCAAAAAACAATAGAAAACCTCTAGAAAAACCAAAAAAAGAAACATTTTGTTTTTTTTTTTTTTTTTGTTTTTGCTTTTTTTTTTTGTTTTTTTTTGTTTTTTTTTTTTTTTTATTGTTTTTTTTTGTTTTTTTTTTTTTTCTTTTTTTTTTTTGTTTTTTTGTGTTTTTTTTTTTGGTTTTTTTTTTTTTTTTTTTTGTTTTGTTTTTTGTGTTTTTTTTTTTTTTTGTTTTTTTTGTTTTTTTGTTTTTTTTTTTGTTTTATTGTTTTTGTTTGTTCCAATTATAGGTTACTTACAGATCTTAGAATTGAAGCTCGTCCAAAGTTTCTGAGTTAAATGTTGAAGTTGCATTTAGTATATTCAAGGGGAATCCTAGTTTGTTTGAGATTGTTAAAAGGTCTGGGTTTCATTGCCGGGTCATTTATTGCTTATTCACGTGTTTTGGGGTTTGAACTGTTAGCTCTATTCGATTTCAAACACTTCTGGACTGTTGAATTCATTTCTGGACCTTGCTGTGATCATTTGTTCCCTGTTTGTTCAACACTGTTGGTCGTTGTACATTGCTGCTGTTCATTACTGCCCTAGCTGACCTTTCTCCTCCATTTCTATTTTATTTTTAGGTACACATTCTCGAGATTGACTTGATGTACCTTTTGAGTTGAAATACCGAAATGAAGGCTCACTTGCTTACCTCTTGAGATGTGTGTGTTCAAGTTGTCATGTTAGAATAGATATTAATTGATTTGCACTTGTTAGGCTTATTTTAGATTTGTGTTTACCTTGTACAACTGGACTGAAATTGGACTGTATAACTTGGACTATGGACGATATTAGACTGTTAAACGTTGGATCTAATGTTTATTCTCTCTAAACTAATAGTCTCAACGAAGTGTGGTTAGATTTCTGTGATCGTTGTGGTTTATGATTGAAAATTGAGTAAAAAAAACGAGTTAAAACATAGATTCTTGCTTATACTAAGTCCAGGCAGGATAACATTTCCTCGAGTAACAATTCCAGAAGTTCGGGTTTAATAATGTTAGCTTAATTCAATCTGAAAATGAATAGTATGCCTTGTGTTATCAAAATCATGGTTGCCAGTTCGTTTACTTTAAATTGATACCTCCCTATCAATCATATTGATTCTAAAGTTTTGCAGTATGTATTGAGTATAATTTGAATAATTTGAAATGAATGTTGCTTTGTTCTTGTTAATTGAGGTTAACGCTATAATAGATTAAGGCTTAGTAGCCTATCTCTGAATCGATTGGCTTCATTTTTGCTAATAGATGATTTCGTCCAGTGCTGGTCCGTTCTTCATTGGGGCTGGAATTGGGCCTGAGTGCTTGAACGGCCCTCACAAGCTAGGCCGCGTAATTTCTCCTTCTGTTTGGACTGATGGGCGGCCCAATGTGATAGGAACCAATCCACCATAGGTTCTGATAATTGAAATATAGTATTGGACTGCTACACCATGCATTAGAGGGGTTAATTTGAATTGTAGGAATAACCATAGATAGAAGAATCATAAGACCTCGTAGGACATCCTTTTAAAATAAAAGAGATGAGCCTCGCTAAACAAAAACACATAAATTGCGGGGCCCTCAACAAACGTATACATTAAAATACTTAGAATTCGGGTTGGGCCGTTCAGCAAATCTCACGGCTTTCTCCAAAGATAATAACCCGTTATCTACTTTAGGCGCGTATTTCAAATAATTTTACCTTCCCAAATACGGGTGCACATTATGTGACCCAAATCCAAATCCCAACAAAGTCGAAATGTGTCAAAAATCGCGGGTGCATTTATGTGACGCAGTTCGAGACGTGTTTTCACGACGTTGCAATTCTCTTAAAATAATAATAAAAGTGGTTCAAAGTTAAAAAGCATAAGCTAAAACATGTTTTGAAATCAAATAAATAAGCCAAATATGACAGTTGAGCGACCGTGCTAGAACCACGGAACCCGGGAATGCCTAACACCTTCTCCCGGGTTAACATAATTCCTTACTCGGATTTCTGGTTCGCGGACTGTTAACATAGTCATAATTTCCTCGGTTCGGGATTCAACCGGTGACATGGAACACCATTAATCTCCCAAGTGGCGACTCTAAAATCTTAATAATAAATCCCGTTCTGATTGTCCTTTAAGTGGAAAAACTCCTTTATGCCCTTGGGGGAGTAGGAAAAAGGAGGTGTGACAGCTCTGGCGACTCTGCTGGGGATACGAACCCAGAACATCGGTTCAGGGTTTAAGAATTCGAGCTTAGAATAATTGTTGTATTTGGCTTTATCTGATTTTCCTACATGTTTCCTGCTAAATGTGCTAAATGCTTTACCGCTTTGATATTATCTGAATTGTATATAAACTGTGCCGAAACCCTTCTCTTCTCACCTCCGGGGATGTGCTCACTGGTGGAGACTCCCTATTCTGTTAGTGTCATACCTTAAAATAAGAAAGAGGCCGGACAAGTTACTAAGCCGGATGGCCTTTTGGTTCCCGGTACGTAGCCCCCTCCTCGACTCGAGTTGTCCGCTCGGGTACACAGTCTAAAACCTATACCCAGGTTTTGAACCTAGAATAACTTGACCTCATGCCGGATCCCTAGTAGGAACGCTTATCTGCATCACGTGCATTTTGACTTAGGGGACTCAACACAGGGGTTGGGTCCGTCTAGGACAGGTGTACCCGGAATAATGGACCATCCTGATGCATCCTACTTGTGCATTTATCTGTTTGGAACTCGCATGCTGACCGGCTTTGAATATCTGGGAAAAATTGGAAAAACAAAAAAAAAAAAAAATTGAAGTGTAGAGAGTTAATTACCTATACTAGAAAAACCAATGTCCAAGTAGTGCCGAAATGCTGCCGGATTTTTGAGAAAATGAAGGAAAAAGAAGAAAAGTAGTTTTTTTAGGTTGTTTTGTTTACCATTGGAAAAGAAAAATAAAAAAAGAGTTTTATTTTCAAATTAGTTTGTTTATTTGCCACTGAAAAAGAAAATATAAAAAAGAATCTTGCTTTCAGAAATAGTGTATTTGCCAACAAAAACAAAAGAGTCTTGTTTTCAAAAATAGTCAGTTTTATTTGCCCGAACTACGCAGGTTTGATTCTCACCGGATGTGAGATACGTACGCAACCCTCATCAGGTCCAACCTCCCCTTTTTCCAAAATAGCCAAAAATGCCAAAAATTTTTAATTTCGTCATGAATAAGTCGGGTGCCGCCATTCTTGTTTAAAATAAGCCGAATGTCCCCAAAAAAGGGCGCCGGAAGGTTGGTTTTGCAAGAACAGCCACCCTGAGTCAATTTCAATGGTTAGCAGGCACAGCCCTAAAATCTCCCTCCCGGAAGTGCTGAAAGGTCGTAACTGCAAAACCGGCCGTTTGTTTTAAAATTGGAAATTTGAACAAAAATAGTGTCAGTTTTTTTTCTTTGAGGTCAAAATAAGTGATTGAATCACCTTAATAAATGTGCAGGATGGGCACGATTCAAAATAAGGGGAACTTGCATATAGGCCCGCGGCGAGACCGAACGATGTCCCGCGGGCACCAGGAGCTTTAATGTATATGATTGTCCTTTGAGTCTGTATTTCCTTTTCTACTAGTGTTTGTCATTTGAGTCTGTATTTCCTTTTCTACTAGAGTTGGTCATTTGAGTCTGTATTTCCTTTTTTACTGGAGTCTGTATTCATTAAAAGTCAGACAGTTGATTGAGTCTGTATTTTTGTTTGAACTAGAATAGGGATGGTGGAGTTTGTAGTTCTTTCTGCATCAGAGTCTGTTAGTTGTTTAATCTGTCAGTTTTGAGTCTTTGTAATAGACGTAGTTGCTATCAATAAAATTGAAATTCCCAAAAAATATTTTTTCTTTACATTTATTCTTCACGAACTACGCTCGGTCTGATTCATGCGGGGTCATGATACGTAGGCAATCTCCATAGGATTCGACCGTAACCAAAAAATAAAAAGGGCAAATAAGAGAAAATAAAAAGAGAGCAAGAGACAAAGAAAGAAAAGAGTAGAAAAATAATTTTGAGGCAGGGAGAGAATAGGAACAAGACAAACCAAGGCAAAAGAAAAAGAAGGAAAAGAAAAGAGAGGAAAATGAGAGGAAAGCAAAGAAAAGAGGGAAAGGCAAGAAATAAACAATGAAAAACACGAGGGAAGATTAAAGGAAAGGCTTGGTAAATAAAGAAAAATGAAAGTCGGGATGGCGCACGCAACCAAGCGTAGTCATAATAGAAATGGTTAACTGCTTAGGTGCATTCATTCCCCAAATGTGCGGTTATCTATCTCTTAACGCTCTAACTGCTAACAAAGTCGTTGATGATGAGTCCAGGCAAGTGGTTAAGTTGACTGGCATTCTATTACCCACCTCCTGTCCCCAATTTCTCTGTCCACCATGTCCAGACATACCCCCAACCTCCTACCCATGCGCAATGGCGCGCACCTACCCCACAAAATACTTACCCAGCTCAAAACACCTACCCACCCCTAAGAACCAACAGAAATCCCACTGGAACCGGTTTTCGCCCTAACCCTGCATTTAAGAATGATAGGCTGCAAAAGAAGAAGACTTTCACTCCATAGGGTGAATCTTACACTAGCTTATAGCACAGATTGAGACAGTTGGGCATGTTGAGTCCGATTGAATCCAAATTGCCATACACTCCCCCAAGGAATCTGGATCACTCTGTGAGTTGTGAGTATTGCTCAGGTGCGCCGGGACATGACACAAAAAAATGCTGGCACTTGAAAACGGCCATCCAGGAGCTCATTGACACCCGCCGAATTGAAGTGCAAGCCCCAGAAACGCCTAACATCACCCAAAATCCTTTGCCAACACATCACGAGACCCATATGATTGAGCTAGTCCAAAAGGGAGAGCATAAGAAGCCGTCGCAAACCGTAATGATGATCAGGGCTAGTGAGGATTGATCAAATGAGAAACTAACAAAAGGGAGAGCATTGATCAAGGTAGAAGAGACAGTAAGCAAACTAGTTATGGTGGTAAAGAAGGAGCTTTTGAGCAGTGTTGCAGAAAAACAAGAACCAGCTAAAGTGGTAGTGTCGGGGGCAGCTGTCAAGCCCATTGTGATTGTAAAAGGGGCTCGCGCAGAGCCGGTTATCATCAAGCCAGTGACTCACTTACCAGTAATCAGTGAAAAGGTTGTCCCATGGAATTAGGCCGAGTGACAGTGACATATAAAGGGAAGGAGGTCAAGGAAGAAGTGTATGAAACCCATGGGCTGACTCGCTCAGGAAGATGCTTTGCTCCTGACGAGCTGAGAAAGGCTAAAATCACCAAAGATAATCCTGTACCAGTAATGAAAGTTGTAACTGAAGAAGAGGCAGAAGAATTCTTGAAGAAGATGAAGGCACAAGATTATTCCATTGTAGAACAGTTGAGAAAGACCTCGGCACAGATCTCATTGCTATCATTACTAATCCATTCAGATGAGCATAATAGAGGGCTCTACCTCACGGTGAAATATGAAGACTCTGTGGTCACCCGGGTGCTGGTTGATAACGGGTCCAGTGCAAACATTTGCCCTCTCTCCACCCTGGAAAAGTTAAAGGTAGACAGTGAGAGAATCCACAAGAATAATATTTGCGTGCGAGGATTTGATGGAGGAGGAAAGGACACAGTTGGGGATATAGTGTTGGAACTGACGATAGGTCCGGTTGAATTTACTATGGAGTTCCAGGTGCTCGACGTGGCCGTCTCTTACAATCTCTTGTTAGGCCGACCCTGGATCCATGCAGCAAAGCAGTGCCATCTACCTTGCACCAGATTGTTAAATTCGAGTGGGACAGGCAAGAGATTGTGGTGCATGGGGAAGATAGTTCGTGTACTCTGGGTGGTGCCATTGTGCCTTTCATAGAAGCTGAAGACGACAAAGGTCCATGGGTTTATCAAGTCTTTGATACGGTATCAGTTGAAAAGATCCCGGAAGGGGAATGTATTCCTGTGCCAAAGGTAGCTGCTGCATCCGTCATGGTTGCGTCGGAAATGCTGAAGAACGGATTTGTACCCGGAAAAGGCTTGGGTGCTTCTTTACAAGGCATCGTACAGCCGGTATCTCTTCCTGCAAACCTGGATACTTTTGGTTTAGGCTTCAAGCCCACTGCTGCAGACATAAGGCGAGCTAGAAGAATGAAAAAGAAAGCATGGACCCTTCCAAAACCTATTCCCCGCCTTTCCAGTTCCTTCGTCAGGCCCGGTACTAAGAAGCGCCTAGCAACAGCAATACCCAGTGGTGTGGTTGATCCCGATAAGGAGCTGATCGAAAGGTTTGAAAAGCTTTTTGATGAGGTGAATGTGTTGGAGGCCGGAGAAGGTCCAAGCAAGGCAGATGTTCAGTTCGTGGGGCCCCAGGCAAAGCTTAACAATTGGGAAGCAACTCCCTTTCCTACCCGGAGGGACTCTTGTCCCTTTTACGTTGGTTTCAGTGATGTGTCATGCATGAGGAGATCAGGAGAATGTGCGGGAAACGAAAATAAGTGTCCATTTGGAACCTCAGCTCAGAGAAGAGATAATTAAAGCGTTGTTTGAGTACAAAGATGTTTTTGCGTGGTCATATGACGATATGCCTGGTTTAAGCACTGGTTTGGTGGTCCACAAATTGCCCACCGACCCAGCATGCCCTCCTGTCAAGCAGAAGCTAAGGAAATTTAAAACAGACATTAGTGTGAAAATCGAAGAAGAGGTCACCAAGCAGTTTGAGGCAAAGGTCATCCGGGTCACGCGGTATCCCGCCTAGTTAGCCAATGTTGTGCCTGTGCCAAAGAAGGTTGGAAAGACCAGAGTGTGTGTAGATTACCGTGACCTCAATAAGGCGAGTCCAAAAGACAACTTCCCACTGCCAAACATCCATATATTGATTGACAATTGTGCCAAACATGAGATTGGTTCCTTCGTGGATTGTTATGTGGGCTATCACCAGATTTTGATGGATGAGGAGGATGCGGAAAAGACGGCATTCATCACGCCATGGGGAACGTATTGTTATAGGGTCATGCCATTCGGGTTGAAGAATGCCGGGGTAACGTATATGAGGGTGATGACCACCATGTTCCATGACATGATACATCGAGAAATCGAGGTCTATGTAGACGACGTATCATAAAGTCGAGGAAACAATGTGACCATGTCAAGGACTTGAGGAAATTTTTTCCAGAGACTCCGCAGTTACAACCTCAAACTTAATCCAGCGAAATGTGCGTTTGGAGTCCTATCTGGGAAGTTGTTGGGATTTGTGGTAAGTCGACGCGGTATTGAGTTGGACCCGTCCAAGATCAAAGCCATTCAGGAGCTACCACCGCCAAGGAACAAGAAAGAGGTGATGAGTTTGCTTAGCAGGTTGAATTACATCAGCAGGTTCATTGCCCAGCCCACAACGACTTGCGAGCCCATCTTTAAGCTGCTAAAGAAAGATGCTGCGGTCAGATGGACGGATGAATGTCAAGCAGCGTTTGACAAGATTAAGGAGTATTTGGGTAGTCCACCTGTGTTGGTCCCGCCGGAGCCGGAAAGACCCTTTATCCTTTATCTGACAGTTTTGGACAATTCTTTTGGTTGTGTACTGGGGCAGCATGACGTCACAGGAAGGAAAGAGCAGGCGGTTTACTATCTCAGCAAGAAGTTCACATCGTATGAGGTGAAGTACACTCAGCTTGAGAGGACGTGTTGTGCCTTAACTTGGGTAGCGCAGAAGTTGAAACATTACTTGTCAGCATGTACCACCAATCTCATCTCTCGGTTGGACCCGTTGAAGTACATTTTTCAGAAGCCCATGCCCACAGGGAGGCTGGCGAAGTGGCAAATCTTTCTTACGGAGTTTGATATTATCTATGTGACCCGGACTGCAATGAAAGCACAAGCGCTGGCTGATCATTTGGCCGAGAATCCAGTTGATGATGAATATGAACCTTTGAAAACATACTTCCCCGATGAGCAGATAATGCATGTTGAAGAATTAGAACAAGTCGAGAAGCCAGGATGGAAAATGTTCTTTGATGGGACTGCCAACGCCAAAGGCGTCGGGATAGGAGCAGTATTGATTTTCGAGACAGGGCAACACTACCCTGTTACGGCTCAACTTCGTTTCTATTGCACCAATAACATGGCTGAATACGAGGCGTGTATCTTGGGTTTGAGATTGGCTATTGACATGGGTGTCCAGGAAATCTTGGCCATGGGTGACCCGGATCTTCTAGTACACCAGATTCAGGGTGAATGGGAGACACGAGACTTGAAGCTCATACCGTACCGGCAGTGCTTGCATGAACTTTGTCAACGGTTTCAATCAATAGATTTCAGGCATATTCCAAGGATTCACAATGAGGTTGCCGATGCTTTGGCCACTTTGGCATCAGTGCTGCATCATCCAGACAAGGCTTATGTGGACCCGTTACAGATTCAGGTCCGAGATCAGCATGCCTATTGTAATATGGTGGAAGAAGAGTTTGATGGTGAGCCGTGGTTCCATGATATCAAAGAATACCTCAGGATAGGAGTATATCCAGCACAGGCTACAGGACATCAAAAGAGAACAATTCGACGCCTGGCAAGCGGATTTTTCTTCAGTGGAGGAGTGTTGTACAAGAGAACTCCAGATCTTGGATTATTGAGATGCATGGATGCTAAACAGGCTACAGTTATCATGGCCGAAGTACATGCAGGAGTTTGTGGACCTCATATGAGTGGATATGTATTGGCAAAGAAGATTCTCCAAGCGGGTTATTATTGGCTCACCATGGAACGGGATTGCATCAGTTTTGTGCGCAAGTGTCATCAATGTCAGGTACATGGAGATTTGATTCATTCTCCACCATCTGAATTGCATACAATGTCGGCACCATGGCCGTCCGTTGTTTGTGGAATGGATGTCATTGGGCCAATCGAGCCAGCGGCGTCAAATGGGCAGAGGTTCATTCTGGTAGCTATTGATTATTTCACTAAGTGGGTGGAGGCGAAGACCTTCAAATCTGTGACCAAGAAGGCAGTGGTCGATTTTGTGCATTCGAATATCATCTGTCGGTTTTGGATCCCGAAGGTAATCATCACGGACAATGGGGCCAATCTCAACAGTCATTTGATGGCAGAGACATGTCAGCAGTTTAAGATCACGCATCGCAATTCCACCCCATATCGTCCTAAGGCGAATGGAGCGGTTGAAGCAGCTAACACGAACATCAAGAAAATACTTCGGAAAATGGTAGAAGTGTCCAGGCAATGGCATGAGATGTTACCTTTCGCCCTTTTAGGTTATCGCACTACTGTCCGCACTTCAGTAGGGGCGACTCCTTACTCATCGGTGTATGGCACTGAAGCAGTAATACCCGCAGAGGTTGAAATAGCGTCCCTTCGGATTATCGCTGAGGCGAAAATTGATGATGTTGAATGGGTCAAAGCCCGCTTGGAACAACTAAGTTTGATTGATGAAAAGTGATTGGCAGCAGTATGTCACGGTCAGTTGTACCAACAGAGAATGGCAAGAGCATATAACAAGAAAGTGCGTCCGCGGAAGTTTGAAGTAGGGCAACTGGTGTTGAGGCGTATCTTACCTCATTGGGCCGAGGCAAAAGGAATGTTCGCCCCGAACTGGCAGGGGCCATTTGTTGTAACCAGAGTGTTGTCCAATGGCGCAGTATATTTGACAGATGTGGAAGGAAAATGTGTAGAAATGGCTATCAACTCTGATGCAGTCAAGCGATACTATGTATGATTTCTTGGTTTAATTGTACTTTATTGTATTTGGCATATTTTTGAGACTGAAATGACGAAGGCATTTTGTTCTGCTATCCAAACACTTTATCCTTTGTTATCCCTTTGAGCCTCATTTACTTTCTTTCGTACCCCTCTTTCGGAATCAATAACAACTCGGAAGCTCGAGCAAGGAAAACTAGTGAAGAAACAAGAAAACACAGTCCAAAAGAAAGAAAAGGAAAAAAAAACAACAAACAAGAAAAAAGAAAAAAAAAAGAAGAAAAAAAGAAAGAAAAGAAATGACGAAAAGAAAAGAAAGAGAAGAAATGAAAAGAAAGAAAGGAAAGTGGAAGAAAAGGAAAGATTGCAACAACAAAGTAATTTCTATGACCTGAACTACGTTCGACTTGATCCCGGAAGGGTACGTAGGCAGCCTCTCCCTGAGGTTCAGTCACACCAAAATAAAATCCCAAAAGTCCCCAAGAAAGAAACTGGGGTAGAAGTTGTGGTCGCTGTAAGAGATTTGATTTCGAAAGTTGTAACTGTGAACTCAT